>NC_091479.1:25119060-25177320 GCF_036971445.1 Narcine bancroftii | reverse complement strand
AAGTGCCAGTTGATGAAGTAGACAAAGACGACGTGGCCAAACAATAATCATGGCTTTTATTAGCAAAAACTTATGGTACAATGATGAAAGACAATAGGTGCATACACAGTTATATCCAAGGGAAGTGTCCTTAACAGGAGAGATAATGCGCAGCTAATGTTAGTACAGCAAGGCTCGCCAGAGGGGAGACAGGCAGCTTGGCAGACATTCACCACAGTTATACAGTCGGGAAATGTGGTAGAGAGAGGGTTATACAGTCGGGAATTGGGGTAGAGAGGTCATTATACAGTTGGGGATTGGGTTGGAGAGGGGTTTATACATTTGGGATGGGGCTAGAGGGGGGGGGGTTATACAGTCGAGGATTGGGGAAAAGAGGGGGAGGGGAATTAGGGTAGAGATTGGTTATAGAATCGGGGATTGGGTTAGAGAGGGGGTCATATGGTCGGGGATTGGTTTTGAGAGGGGGGAATACAGTCAGAGATGTGACTAGAGAGGGGTTTAAACAGTCGGGGATTGGGCTAGTGAGGGGGTTATACATTTGGTGTTTGGGCTAGTGGGGGGGGTTATACAGTTGGGGATTGCAGTGGAGAGGGGGTTATACAGCCAGTGATCTGGCTCGAAGGGTTTAAACTTTCGGAGATTGGGCAGGAGGAGTTACATAGTCTGCGATTGGGCTAGAGAGGGTGTTATACAGTCGGGGATTGGGCTAGAGAGGGTGTTATACAGTCGGGGATTGGGGTAGAGAGGGTATTATACTGTCGGGGATTTGGTTGGAGAGGGGATTATACATTCAGGATAGGGCTAGAGAGGGTGTTATACAGCCTGGGATTGGGCTAGAGAGGGTGTTATACAGTCGGGGATTGGGCTAGAGAGGGTGTTATACAGTCAGTGATTGGGCTAGAGAGGGTGTTATACAGTCAGGGATTGGGCTAGAGAGGATGTTACACAGTCGGGGATTGGGCTAGAGAGGGTGTTATACAGTCAGGGATTGGGCTAGAGAGGGTGTTATACAGTCGGGGATTGGGGTAGAGAGGGTGTTATACAGTCGGGGATTGGGCTAGAGAGGGTGTTATACAGTCGGGGATTGGGCTAGAGAGGGTGTTATACAGTCGGGGATTGGGGTAGAGAGGGTGTTATACAGTCTGGGATTGGGCTAGAGAGGGTGTTATATAGTCTGGGATTGGGCTAGAGAGGGTGTTATACAGTCTGGAATTGGGCTAGAGAGGGTGTTATACAGTTGGGGATTGGGCTAGAGAGGGTGTTGTACTGTCGGGGATTCGGTTGGAGAGGGGATTATACATTCAGGATAGGGCTAGAGGGGTGTTATACAGCCTGGGATTGGGCTAGAGAGGGTGTTATACAGTCGGGGATTGGGCTAGAGAGGGTGTTATACAGTCGGGGATTGGGCTAGAGAGGGTGTTATACAGTCTGGGATTGGGCTAGAGAGGGTGTTTTCCAGTCGGGGATTGGGCTAAGAAAGGGTGTTATACAGATGGGGATTGGGCTAGAGAGGGTGTTATACAGTTGGGGATTGGGCTAGAGAGGGTGTTATACAGTCTGGGATTGGGCTAGAGAGGGTGTTATACAGTCGGGGATTGGGCTAGAGAGGGTGTTACACAGTCGGGGATTGGGCTAGAAAGGGTGTTATACAGTCTGGGATTGGGCTAGACAAGGTGTTACACAGTCGGGGATTGGGCTAGAAAGGGTGTTATACAGTCTGGGATTGGGCTAGACAAGGTGTTATACAGTCGGGGATTTGGGTAGAGAGGGTGTTATACTGTCGGGGATTCGGTTGGAGAGGGGTTTATACATTTGGGAGAGGGCTATAGAGGGGTTTATACAGTCGGGGACTGGGTTAGAGATGGGGTTATACAGTCGAGGTTTGAGGTAGAGATGGGGAGGGGAATTGGGGTAGAGAGACGGTTATACAGCCGGGTTTGTGTTGGAGAGTGGGTCATACAGTTGGGGATTGGTTTTAAGAGAGGGTTATACAGTCGGAGATTGGACTAGGGTGGGGGTTATAGAGTGGGGGGTTGGGCTAGAGCGGGATTATACAGTTGGAAATTGGGCTGGTGAAGGGGTTATACAGTCCTGCATGGGTTAGAGAGAGGATTATATCATCAGGGATGGGCCTAGAAAGGATTATACATTCAGGAATTGGGGTAGAGAGGGGGGGTTACACAGTTGGGGATGGGGTAAGAGAGGGGGTATAGAATCATGGATTGGGCTAGGGAGGGAATTATACAGTTGGAAATTCAGCTAGAGAGGGTGTTATACAGTCGTGGATGAGGCAGGGGAGGGGGGTTATATAGTCGGTGATAGGGGTAGAGAGGGGGTTATACAGTCAGGGATTGGGGTAGAGAGGGGGTTATACAGCCAGGGATTGCATTAGAAAGGGGGTTACACAGTCAGGGATTGGGGTAGAGAGGGGTTATATAGTCAGGGGTTGGGGTAGAAAGGGCATTATACAGTCGTGGATTGGGTTAAAGAGGGGGTTATTCAGTCGGGGATTGGGCTAGAGAGTGGGTTATCCATTCGTGCATTGGGCTAGAGAGAGGATTATACAGTCAGGGATTAGAGTAGTGAGGGGATTATACAGTCGGGTATTGGGTCAGAGAGGGTGTTATACAGTCGGGGATAGTGCTAGTGAGGGAGTTGTATAGACGGGGATTGGGCTAAAGATGGGGTAATAATTCAGAGATTGGGCTAGAGAGGGGGTTATACAGTCCGTGATTGGGGTACATTAATCTCCATCTGCCAACTTTCAGCTCACTCTTCTTAGCAGTCCAAATCCTTCTGCATTCCACGAAAACTCTCCTCATTATCCAGAACTCCACAACTGGGTGTTCATTGTGATATATGGATGGAGATGGTGGTATATGGATGGAGATGGTGGTATATAGTTGGAGATGGTGGTATATGGATGGAGATGGTGTTATATAGGTGGAGATGATATATGGGTGGAGATGGTGTTGTATGGATAGAGATGGTGGTATATTGGTGAGGTATGTAAAGGACAGATTTTTTCATCTCTTTTCTCTTACATAAACTGTGAGATTGGGAGCCAGGACAGGGACCTGTTCTTCTTGCGGAATGTGGATAATCAGGGAAACGTATCCCTTATGACTTCATCCCTGGTGAAGTTCATCCAGTCGCAGCTCCTGACAAACCGTATTTGGGAATTTGAGCTAGAATTTGATGAACTCAACTGAGAAGAGGGGATGGGGAGGGGTGGAGGAGTGGTGTATGATAGCACAAGTTGCAAGGATGCAATCACACCTAGGAGGCTGGAGGAAGGTAGCTGGTGGACAGTCAGAAGAGGGAAAGGGGACATGCAGGACACCCCTGTGGCCATTCCCCTCAACAATATGTATACCGGTTTGGCTACTGCTGCTGTAGGGGAAGGGGGGTTGGTGGTGTGTGGGGATGACCTGTCTGGGTCAGGCAGCAGCAGGCAGACCAATACCACTGTGGTTGGCTCTGACCCTCAGGAGGGAAGGGTGAAGTCAGGGCCTGATCATAAGGGGAACAAATAGGAGATTCTGCAGATGCAAAAGAGACTCAAGGTTCAAGGTGCTCGGGTCCAGGGTGTTTCTGAGTGAGTGCCAAATATTCTTCATGGGGAGGGTAGGCAGCCAGAGGTTGTAGTACATATTGGTATAGGTAGACCTGATTTACGATGGAGCACAGTTTGGGACTCGCACCGTAAATTGAAATTATTCAAAAAAATACACAAGACTCGCTGACAAAAACCTATTTGCTGAAAAAACGTGAGATTTTCTGAAATAAATGTGAAATTACATTGAACAAAGTGAGATTTCACTGAATAAAAAACATGAGAGCAGAACCATCGTAACTAAAATATTGTTTGTCAGGACATCATAAGTTGGGGTCTACCTATACCAATGACATAGGCAGGAGTGGGGTAAAGGTCCTGCAAAGTTTTTAGGGAGTTAGGATAGAGGCTGAGGAGCAGGACCAACAAGTTGGTAATCTCTGGATTACACCCGGTGCCATGAGCAAGGGAAGGTTAGAACAGGAAAATTGTGCAGACAAATGTGTGGTTGAGGGGATGGTGCAGTGGGCAGGGTTCTCTTTCTGGGGAAGGGGTGACCTGGGACGGGTTGCGCCTGAACTCGAAGAGGGTTTGAACTAGATTTGCAGGGGGTGGGAACCAAAGTGAAGAGGCTGAGGGAGAGGCAGTTGGCTCACAAGTAGGGTCAGCTGGTAGGGGGTTTGTGTGGAAGGACAGGCAGAGGGGGCAACATTGCAGCCAGTGGCATGAGTCGCAATGTAACAGGGACAGAGAGTCAAAAGTAGCAATAAATACAGGGCTAAAGGTTTTGTTTTAAATGCATGCAGCAAAATAAATAGACAACCTTGTAGAACAGCTACAAATTGGCAGGTGTGACGTTGTGGCCATCATGGAGTCGTGGCTAAAGGATGGGAAATGAATATCCAATTGTATCAAAAGAATAGTCAGGTAAGTTGCGGGGGTCGTGTGGCTCTGTTGGCAAGGAATAATATTAAATTATTAGAAAGAGGTGATGTGGGTTGAGTTAACAAATGGCAAAGTCACAAAAACACTGTTGACTGTTATATAGACACCTCCAAACAGAGCTGGGATGTAGATAACATATTACAACAGCAAATGGAAAAGGTGTGTCAGAAGGGCAATGGAAGATTGTCATGGGAGATTCTAACATGCAAGTAGGTTGGGTCTGGATCTCAGGAGAAAGAGTTTGTAGAAAGCCTACGAGATGGTGTCTTGCAGTAGATTGTTGATAAACCCACGAGAGGATCGGCTGTAGTGGACTGGGTTTTGGGTGATGCACCAGAGGTGATTAGAGAGTTTAGAGTAAAGGAACTACCAGCGGGCAGAGATCACCATATGATTGAGTTTGATTTGAGATTTAACAAGGAGAAACTGAAGTCAAATGTGTTGGTATTTCGGTAAAGGGAATTTCAGGGGCATGAGAGAGGAACTGGCCAAAATAGATTGATAGACCAATAGGGAGGATGGCAGAGCAGCAATGGATGGGGTTTCTGCAAGAAAAGGGGAAGGTGCAGGATAAATACAGATGAGAAAAAAGAGGAAATAGCGACTGGAAAAATGTCACAATTGTGGCTGACAAGGGAAGTCAAAGCCAATGTAAAGGTGAAAGGGAGGGAGGGCGTACAAGGAAACCAAAACTAGAGGGAAGATAAGGGATTGGACATGCAGTTGGCAACAAAAACTCATGAGGATGGAGTAGATGAAGGATGAAAATAGAGTAGGAAATAATATCAAGGAGGATACAAAATGTGTCTTCAAATATATGAAGAGTGAACGAGAAGTGAGAATAGATACAGGACCAATTGAAAATGATGCTGGAGAAATAATAATGGGAAACCACGCAGAGGAATTAAGTGAATATTTTGCATCATTCTTCACTGGAAGACACTAGCAGTGTGTCAGATGTTGTTAACGCTGCATACAGTTAATTTTTTGCAATACCAATTAGTGGTAATTCTGCCATGCCCACAGGAAAAAGGAATCTCAGGGTTGGATGTGATGTCATATATGTTCTCTAACAATAAATCTGAAGGGTATCAGGGAAGGGAAGTGTGTGCAGTTACTATTTCAAGAGAGAAGGTGCTTAGAAAGCTGAATGGTCGAAGGGTAGTGTTACGGAGTCCAGAGGACTCATTTCAAGAGAATAGTGTATAAGTGTAAAGAGGTGTTGATGAGGCTCTATGGGGCACTGGTGAGACCTTATTTGGAGAACTGTGCAATTTTGGACCCCCTGTCTTAGAAAGGATGTGATGTTGTTGGAGAGGGTGTAGAGGAGATTTACTAGGTTGATTTCCCAAATGCAAGGGGAACGTTCGAGGAGCATTTGGCAGCTCTTGGGTTGTTTTCATTGGAGTTTAGGAGAATGAGAGGAAATCTCAGAGGCTTTTCATATTTTGAAAGATTTAGATAGGGTGGATGCAGGTAAGATGCTTCCCTTGGTGGGTGAATCGAGGACAAAGGGTCATAGTCTGAAAATGAGAGGTTATCCATATAAAACAGAGATTAGGAAGAACTTTAGCCAGAGAGTCATTTTATCTGTGGAACTCGATGCCGCACACAGCAGTGGAAGCCAGATTACTGGGAGCATTTAAACAAGAAATAGACAAGTATCTCATTAGTGAGGGCATCAAGGGATACGGGGAAAAGGCCGGAAATTGGAACTAGTGTAGAGTAACTCAGCGTAGATTTACGGAACAGACTCAATGGGCCTAGTGGCCTGGTTCTGTTCCTTTGCCTTGTGATCTTGTGTGAAAACCCAGCAGCAATAGATATGCACCGCGACAAAGGGTTACTTAAACAAAAGTTGCTTTTAATTATTTTTGCACATGAAAACAGAATCAAACTTTAACTTATTGCTATCAACTCACTTAACCTACTTAACCCCCTCTAATTCTAAGTGCTCATGTGTGTAATGTGTATATAAATGTAGAAACATTCTTTGGTTCACAGTCCAATATCACTGGTTGCAGGCAATTCTTGTACTGTGCACAGAAGTTAGCATTAATAAAGTTCACCAGGCTTTGGTGCTTAACAGGCAAAGGGTTACCACTCAAGAGAGTTCTTGTTGGTTTTCATAGAGATATTCCTTTTCTTGCATAACATCCGCACCTGATTGCTTTTTAATCAGTCTTGCTGACAAAACTTGCCCCCTTCAGGTTTCTCCAGGTGACCCTCTTTCTTTCAGGTCACCACAGAGTTCCTTTCAGACAGTCAGTCTTCTCCTTTGACTAGGCTGTCTTCCAAAATTTTCCAGCTTGATCCTCTGGAACCGGTCTCTGTCTCTCCTCTCTCTCACTTCCTCTCTCTGTCTCCAAAAATCACTTGCTCTTCCAGACAAGCCGCCACCGTATGTGGCTACTTGGTTGCCTTTTGCAAAAGAGCCATTTGAAAAAATTCTGTTTTAAAATGTTTGTGCAACCTGCTCTAACAATCATCCCAAACCACCTCTTTTTAAAAAAAACTTTATTTATATGCATCTTACATAAATTATTGTCAAAATACTTAATAAATAACAATCTTCTACTACCCATGCCCCCCTCCCCACCTCCCAAATTAAAAAAAACCCTATTACCCTTAAATTGGGAGCCTGATACATGAATCAATTAATTATATGCTGTGGAGTATGTCTTATCTGTAAAGTACTTGAACTATTTTTAAATCTATACAGAGTCCACATTTTAGTAAAGAAAGAATAATTATTGTGTAAATTATATGTTAATTTTTCTAAATAAATACACGATTTCAACTCATTTAATGCCATCGTTGAATATTTAACTCGACATCATTTTTTTCCATGTAACCGCTATACATTTTCTAGCTGCTGCCAGAGCCAAGCGAATAAATGCTATTTGAAACTTATCCAATTTTAAACCAACTTTTAAATTCGTCATATATCCCAATAAAAAAGTAATGGATCAAATAATAATTAAATTTTGAATAAATGCTCCAAAACCTCCATAATTTTCTTTCAGAAAACTTTCACCTTCTCGCAAGTCCAAACTGAATGTACCCTTCTCTCCACAGCGAAAACACTCATCTGATAAATTAAAACCATATCTTTTCAATTTCTCTGGAGTTAAATACAACTGATGTAAAAAATTATAATTAACTAAACTATACCTTACATTAATTAACCAAGTTACACTATCTTTACACAACATCATCAGCGATAAGTGAATTGAACAGTTTCTGAACCAACACAAGAAATTAATAGCGAAGAATGATTAGACAAAATCCTACTTTTATATTCAGCATTAGTAATTCTCCCCTGTAATTGTGCCAATATTAAAAATAACTCAATTCTAGAGAAAGAATCATGTCTCGTTGAATAAAATGAGAATCAGTCGGGTTCAATCAGTTAGGTTCAATCTCTCCAAATTTCTACCAAATTTAGTTCCTTCATAACTACTGAAAAACGCTCAGCCATCTTAGTTTTTTCAAAGTTTTTGGAGATTTATCCACTAAAGGATCCAAACAAGAATTAAAATCTCCCCCAACTAAAATATTTTCATTCGCCTGATTTAGGCCCAAAAATACCCATCAGTAATAAATTGTTCATCGTCTACATTCGGAGCATAAACATTCAACAAAGTCCAAGCTTCTGAAAATTTTTTACAGTTAATAGTTAATACTCTACCAGCATTTTCTGAAACTGAATCCAATGTATTAAAATAGCTACAACTCTAGCTACAAGAAAAATTAGAGGAGGACGCAACAACATGTCCAACCCAGTTCCTCTTTAATTTTAAATGTTCTTTCTCAGTCAAATGAGTTTCTTGTAAAAATGCAATATTACCTTAATCATCTTAATATAAGCTAAAACCAGTTTCCTTTTAATCGGGTTATTAAGACCTTTCACATTAAAACTTGCAAAATTCAAGCTAGACATATTAATACAATTTAAAAAAGGCATCTCACACAGTAAATCAAATTACAAAATAAAGGCTCCTAAAAGAATACAACAAAAAAACTTAAAAACTACAAAAAAATCTACTAAACCCCCCCCCCGACCAAAATAACTCAAAACCCTCCCCTAAAAAATACTGCAAGAGCAGTAACACCCTCAATTGACTGCGTGTGGTCAATACCACAGGTGGATGATGACTTTGGAAACAGCAGGGTCATCCACCTCCCCCCGACCGAACCTCACAAGGAAAAAATACATATAATTATCTTATAGTCCAGACTGAACTTGAATATCCTCCCACATCAATCAGTTGCGCAGTTTCCAACATTTTCTTCCCATTCCCGTTCCCGTTCTTGGTCTTGATTATGTTCACCAAAGGTTTTGTTGACAAATCTTGACTCAATTTGTAATCTGGCAAAGAATTAGCAAGGTTAATGCATCCTGAGCCTTCTCAAAGAATTGAGATTGACATTGCCCATAAAACACCTTCAATACTGCAGGGTATCGAAAAGCAAATTTATATCCCTTCTTCCACAAAACTGCTGCAGCTGGATTAAATTCCTGACGTCTCTGAATAACCTCTTGACTTAAATCTGCATAGAAAAAAACCCTATTTCCCTGAACCATCATAGGGGTCTGAGCAACACAGGCTTTTTGAACTGCAAGAAGCAAAATTGTCTCCGGGCTTGATATCTCAAGCACCTGATTAAAACTGCTCTCGAGATTGACCCGGAAAAGGTTTCTTTCTTAACGCTCGATGTGCTCTATCCAATTCCAAACCATCTGGAAATGATTCGATCCCCAACATATCCGGAATCCATTTCAGAAAAGAATTTGTAGGGTCCGATCCTTCATTAACCTCCGTGAGATCTACAATTTTATTACGACGACTCTGATTCTCCAATGAGTCCATTTTCTGCAAAAAATCCCACTTCTGAACTTCCCATCCTGTAAATGAGTCCTCAATTTGATCCAGTCTGTCTTTAATCTTCTTAAATTTATCTTGTACAATATCCACTGCTGTCAAACATTTATTGACATCTGCCATCATATGGAGGCATTCTCCCTTTTATTTCAGTGAATTGCTCATCTATATTATGGAAGATAGTCATATGTCATAATATTCTCATTTTGTTTTGTTGACTCCTCAAACATAGTGACTACATCAGGTCCACATGAGGGGGGTCATTAAATCAGGTAAAGTAACAGATTTAAAAGGTGAAGCCATTTTTGAAACCCTGGGCCTACCTACAATTGCGTTTACAGATGCTAACAGAAGTTCCTGGTCTTCTGCATCCAAAAATTCTAAATGTTTCTCCTCTTCTTCTTCAGGTACAAGGATTTCCGCCCTGGCAGCCTGACTACGGGTTTGGACCCCTCTCCATGCCGAGCCGACCTCGTTGGCTCAGCGCAGACCGGGTCCCCCCCGCAGCCCGGACCCGATCCAGGGCATCGCGCATGCGCGAAGTCACATGCATGCCTAGAGCACCCGTAGCGCGGTAATGGGTGTCTGCCAGCATGTCGCTACACACCAGCATACTACTGGCCACGCTCCCAAGCTTGCGCTCCAACACAGCCCCACGATCCTCGCTACCCCTGGCCACGCATGTCATCTTGCGCTCGCGGACGTCCTGGCCCGACACCAGGATAGGAGCTTTGGCACCATCTTGCGCCACTCCATGCACCAGAGATGCCGACATCTCCTCCAACATGCCCGGAGATGGTCTCTGAAGCTTCGGATCCATGGTAGACTGTTCCTGAGGCTTTTTCTGTGAGATAGGCCCAGATTCTTCACTTTTTTCCCACCAGTTTAAAAACTAACTTTTTTGCTTGTTGACTTTTCCCTTTCTTCATTTCTTGTATCTTCAAGAATTAAAGTACTTTCCCAAACTTTAAAATTTTTTTTATAGTCCATAAATTTTGGGCATTAAATAGTCCAGTCAGGGAGAGGTGATTTCCCACGTCTTTGTCCTATGCCATATAAACTCCCGCCCCCCCCCCCCCCCCCACCCAACCATCTCTAAATACTCTTGTCACAGTAGATAAATCTCCCAGACCAGATGGATTGCACCCTTGGGTCCTGAAAGAGGTAGCAGTAGAGATTGTGGAGGCATTGGGGCTGATCTTTCAGGAATCAATAGATTCTGGTATGATCCATTTGGACTGGAAAATCATAAATTGCAGCCTACGATTCAAGAAGGGAGGGAGGCAGCAGAAGGGAGATTATAGACCAGTTAGCCTGATGTCAGTGATTGGGAAGATGTTGGAGTCGATTCTTAAGGTTACAGAGAACTTGGAGGCCAAAGCCATCATCAAGCCAGGGAAAATCTTGCTTAACAAACCTATAAATCTTTGAAAAAGAGAAAGCAGGCTGGATAAAGGAGATGCAGTTGATGTGTATTTGGATTTTCAGAAGGCCTTTGACAAGGTGCCGCACAAGGCCACTACAAGATAAGAGGTCTGGTATAAGAGGAAATATACGAGAGTGGGTGGTGCATTGGCTGATTGGCAGGAAGCGGAGAGTCAGAATACAGGGATCAAATTCTGGGTGGCTGCCCGATCGATGCTAGTGCTGTTCCCCAGGGGTTGGTGTTGGGGCCACTTTTCTTATATCGTATATGAATAATTTAGATTATGGAATGAACGGCTTTGTGGCCAAGTTTGCAGATGATACGAAGGCAGGTGGAGAAGCAGGTAGAGTTGAGGAGACAGGGAGGCTGGAGAAGGACTTAGATGAGGAGAATGAGCAGAGAAGTAACAAATGAAATATAATGTCAGGTCATGCACTTTGAAGTAAAAGTAAAGAGGCAGACTATTTTCTAAATGAGGAGAAACTTGAAAATACCCAGAGACAAAGGGAGGACGGCCTGAAGATAAACTTGCATGTTGAGTTGTTGGTGAAGAAGGCAAATGCAATGCTGACTTTCATTTCAAGAGGAATCAAATTCAAGAGCTGGGATGTGACGTTGAGGCTTTATAAGGCACTGGTGAGACCTCACGTGGAGTGACGTGAGCAGTTTGTGGTTCCTCATTAAAGAAAGGATGTGCTGACATTGGAGAGGATGAAACGCGATCGGCTGCAGACACTGTGATTGGAGGAACTCAGCTGGTCTTTTCAGTATCTACAGGAGACAAAGATCTATTGTCGACGTTTCGGGCCTGAGGCCTTCTTCAAGGAAAAATCAGAAAACGCAGAAGCAGAAAGTCTTCGAATTCAAACAACGGGGGAGGATTCCAGACCAACAAAAAATGTTAATTGGACAAGGTAGAATTGATCATGTCTGTGTGAAAGGAGACAGGGAATAGAGAGATGACAGGGGAAGAATGGGGTGGGGGGAGGGGGTTTAATGAAAGCCAGAGAAATCGATATTAATGCCATCTGGTTGGAGGGGGCCCAGTTAGAAGTTGAGGGGTTGTTCCTCCATTTTACGGGTGGTCTCAGTCTGGCAGTGCATGAGACCATAGGCAGACATGTCGGCAAGGGAATGGGATGGAGAATTGAAATGGGGGGCCACTGGGAGATCCACGCTGTTCTCATTATTGTTCCTCATCAAATCCAATTAACACCTTTTGTTGGTCTGGATTCCTCCCCCGTTGTTTGAATTCGGAAACTCTCTGATACATCCTGTTTCTGCCTTTTCCCCAAAGAAGAGCTCAGGACCGAAATGTCAGCAATGTATCTCTGTCTCCTATGGATACTGAAAAGACCGGCTGAGTTCCTCCATCATTTTGGTGTGTTTCTGACATTGGAGAGGGTTCAGAGGAGGTTGATTACCATATGAGGAGCGTTTGACAGCTCTTGGCCTCTACTCGTTGGAATTTAGACGAATGATGGTAGACTGACTGAAACATTTTGAATGTTTAAAAGCATGGACATACTACACTTGACTTGATTAATAAAAGTTTATTCTCTGCACAACATTGTTTACTCCAATTTAAAGTGGTACATAGGGTACCCATGTCCAAAGTTAAACTATCTCATTTTATCCTGATTTTGACCCACGGCGTGAGAAACATAAAGTCTCTCATTCATATGTTTTGGGAATGTCCAAAACAAAAAGATTTTTGAGAACATTTCTTCCAAACTTTATCAAAGAATGAAACTAAATATGTATCAAATTGAATTTTTGCGTTTATCATTAGCGGTTTCTAAAAAGTGTTTAGCTATTACATGGAAATCTGATTTAAATTTAAGGATGAAAAAAATGGCATAATCAAATGAAAGCCTGTATTCCTTTACAAAAAAATTACAAATAATTTGAGAGATAGATATTCTTATATTATTAAAGTTTGGAGCCCTTACTTGAAAGCTATTGATGTTAAAGTATGAGGTCTCGCTCCGCTCCAGTGGATGTCTTCACTCCTGCAGCCAAGAACCTTTAAGTTATAAACTTTTAAGATTAAATAATGATCTCCTTGTTCTTTCTTTGTAGTTGGGGTAGGGAGGAGGGTGGGTGTTAGTTGGGAGGTGGGGGTGTTTATAGATATAAAAGTGATTGATCATTCTATATATGTATTTAGATGTAGTGATTATTAATCTTAAATAAAATATAAAAAAAGGTTGAAGTTGACAAGATAGGGGGCCATTCATGGACTATTAACATTATCTGAATACATGAGCGGGGTTGCTCTTGGGGGTGGGAGGGGGGGGGTTCCTGTCTGATGTCCGGGAACTGAGACTCGATTCTTTACATATTGTTCGTTGGTGACCAGGTTTAGTGGGGGTAGGATTCTCTTTCTTTTTTTTTGTCTCTGCATAAGTAGGAGAAGTTAATCTAATTAGATAATGTACCATGAATTCGTTGTAATATTAGAACACAAGCTAATGTTTAATTCAGGGAATTCCCATTGTATCTGAGCATTATAAGACAATGCACTTTAAACTACCTGTGACCATGCTCTGTTTTGTATCGTATAAAGTTGCGTGGTTTATATGTGATCAATATGTAGCATAATATTTCTCTTTTTCTAATCAATAAAAATATATTAACAAGAAAGGTGAGGACAGAGTAGATGTAGAAAGGTCATTTCCCACGGGGGGAGAGTCAGGATTGAAAGGTGTCCGCTAAGAACAGAGATGTGGTGGAATTTCTTCAGTCAGAGGGTGGGTGAATCTATGGGATTTGTACCCACAGGCGGTTGTGGTGACCAGGTCATTGGGTGTATTTAAGGCAGAGACTGATCGGTTCTTGATTAGTCAGGCATCACGTCTTATGGGGTGAAAGCCAGGCAGTGGGCTGAGTGAGGAAGTGGATCACCTCATGATTAAATGGCAGGGAAGACTTGATAGGCTGAATGGCCTATTTCTGCTCCTATATCTTATGATCTTATGGTATAATATACCCGAGTTCAGATGTAGGGAGGGGTTATACAGCTGCTATTCAGGTATAGTTAAACCATCCCTTCCCCAACAGGGCAATGGAAGACAAAATTTGACCGTGGTCATACGATAAACAAGAATTTCTGGGTCACGAAGAACAGGACAGTCAGTGTCCCAATGCTCTACAGCACATCGTACCCCCTCACCGTTCTCTACGACCATTTCCTGAAGGTGCAGGTGAGCTCCCAAAAACCTCAGCATCCTCCTCGTCTACAGAGGGACTCTCCCCTCTCTCTCCCTCTCCTCCCCCTCTCTCTCTCTCTCTCTCTCTCTCTCTCTCTCTCTCTCTCTCTCTCTCTCTCTCTCTCTCTCTCAAAGTGAGAGGGGCCAATGAGAGAAAGAGGAGAGAGAGAGAGAGAGAGAGAGAGGTGGGGGGAGAGTGAGAAGGGAGATAGAGGGAGATGAAAGGGAGAGATGAGAGAGGAATAGGGATGAGAGAGGAGAGAGAGAGAAGGGGACAAAGGGGGAGATGGAGAGAGGGGGGAGTTAGAGAGAGGGTGCGAGAAGGGGGAGCCAGCAGGAGTCTGCTCCTTGAGGGTGTGGGGTTAGGGTTAGGGTCCTGTGGCAGGACAGAGGGTGGGACCGAGAGGAGGAGAGGGACATGAACACTCTGCTGTTCTAACCCACAGGCAGCGAAGATCCCCCTGTTTGGGATGAACAGTTTTATCATCCTCCTCCCTAACGGACGGACCCTGAAACAGATCGAGTCGTCCCTCGACAACAAGACCATGGTGCGGCTCGTGGAAAGGTTGGACCAGATGAATGTTGCACCCACGGCTGTCCTCCTGCCCCGAATCAACATCGACTTTTCCAGAACCTTTTGGGACCTTTCAGGAAAATGGGTAAAGATCACGTGTCCCGAGAATGCTCGATGTCCCAAACTGGGGATAGGGTGGGGAAAGGGTCTCACACGTACATGCTGGCACCCACACACACCCCCCCCCGACACAAACCTCACATGCGTACGCACACAAATGCACAAACAAAACACCCATGCCCACTGCCACACTCATGCACACACAAACATGCTCCCACCCATATTCTCACTCTCTCAACACGCACCCACACTCACGCACACACACATTAGCGTGATGAGCTACAATAGACAATGAACCAGAATGTTTATTAAAACACTAATTTTATTTCTTACTCTTAAATTATAGCCTTAACTTTTAAACTACCCTTAACACTAAATCTATCCCCAGCTATGTGTCTAGTGCGAGCATGCATGTGTTCAAATGTTTGTGAGTGTGTGGGTGTATGTGTGTGAGTGTGTATGTGTGGGTGTGGGTGTGAGTGTGTGGGTGTGAGTGTGAATGTGTGTGTGTGGATGTGGGTGTGTATGGGAGTGTGTGTGTGTGAGTGTGTGTGTGTCTGAGAGTGGGTGTGTGTGGGTGTGGGTGTGTGTGTGAGTGTGTATGGTGTGAGTGTGTGTGTGTCTGAGTGTGGATGTGTGTGTGGGTGTATGTGTGTGAGTGTGCGTGTGTCTGAGAGTGGGTGTGTGTGTGGGTGTATGTGTGTGAGTGTGTATGTGTGGGTGTGGGTGTGAGTGTGTAGGTGTGAGTGTGAATGTGTGTGTGTGGATGTGGGTGTGTATGGGAGTGTGTGTGTGTGAGTGTGTGTGTGTGTCTGAGAGTGGGTGTGTGTGGGTGTGGGTGTGTGTGTGAGTGTGTATGGTGTGAGTGTGTGTGTGTGTATGTGTGTGTGAGTGTGTGTGTGTGTCTGAGTGTTGTGTGTGTGGGTGTGGGTAGGTGTGAGTGTGTGTGTGGGTGTGTGTGGGAGTGTGTGTGTATGTGTGTGTGAGTGTGTGTGTGTGGGTGCATATGTGTGAGTGTGTCTGTGTGTGTGGTGTGTGTGTGTGTGGGTGTGTGTGTGTATGTGTGTGTGAGTGTGTGTGTGTCTGAGTGTGGTTGTGTGTGGGTGTGTGTGTGTTTGGATGTGGGTGTGTGTGTATGTGTGTGTGTGAGTGTGTATGTGTGTGTGGGTGTGTGTGGGAGTGTTTGTGTGGGTGTGTATTTGGATGTGTGTGTGAATGTGTGTGTGTGGATGTGGGTGTGTATGGGAGTGTGTGTGTGTGAGTGTGTGTGTGTGTCTGAGAGTGGGTGTGGGTGTGTGTGTGAGTGTGTATGGTGTGAGTGTGTGTGTGTGTATGTGTGTGTGAGTGTGTGTGTGTGTCTGAGTGTTGTGTGTGTGGGTGTGGGTAGGTGTGAGTGTGTGTGTGGGTGTGTGTGGGAGTGTGTGTGTATGTGTGTGTGAGTGTGTGTGTGTGGGTGCATATGTGTGAGTGTGTCTGTGTGTGTGGGTGTGTGTGTGGGTGTGTGTGTGTATGTGTGTGTGAGTGTGTGTGTGTCTGAGTGTGGTTGTGTGTGGGTGTGTGTGTGTTTGGATGTGGGTGTGTGTGTATGTGTGTGTGTGAGTGTGTATGTGTGTGTGGGTGTGTGTGGGAGTGTTTGTGTGGGTGTGTATTTGGATGTGTGTGTGAGTGTGTGCGTTTGTATGTGTGTGTGTGTGTGTGTGTGTGTGTGTGTGTGTGTGTGTGTGTTTTATATCCAGACCATTACAGTCCAGGCAAAATCTAGACAGTTACTCCAAAGTTCAGTCTTTTAAATTCAGTGTTGAAGCGTCGAACTTTGAAATTTGATGCCCAGAGTTAATAATGAACTGATGGGAGACGCGATTTGTGGGTGCGACAGACTCGCAAATTCTCCTTGCGTTGCCTTTGAAGAAATGTCCATTCGCACGAGCTGTGATCACAACACTCCTGGTCCTTCTGTAGGCGAGACTCGAACTGGGCGACCTCCACGAAGCTTCCAAGACCCTGGCACCGACCCGTCTCTCCAAGTAACCTCCATTGTTAGTCACATCAAAATGAAGGACTTTGCTTCCCAAAAGACCCTCCTGTTGCAGGTCAATCTACCGAAAAGGCCCAGTTATTCATGGAGCAGACTTTGCTCTGAATCCCAGAAAAATGGGTGGACACAATAGCTGCTCCAAAAAGCTGTTTTCTCTTCAGCATCAGATTGGTCCTCCCTTTGCAAAATCACGTCTTTACAAATGATTTGAATATGGAACAGACGGCGTCAAACCTTCCTTCAGTTTTTCCAATGTATCGAATTGTCACTGGGCTGTGACTTGTGCTTGTGTTAAATGTTAACTGTGACCATTCAGTTCCTCCTGTCTATACTATCTCTTACAGAGATAATCCCATTTTACTAAAACGGTAGCTTGTAATCACACACACACACACCCTCACAGTCCCCCCCCCCCCCCCACACACACACACACACACACACCCTCACAGTCACCCCCCCTCCCACACACACACACACACACACACACACACACACACACACACACACACACACACACACGCACTAGGGGTGACGTTTAGGGAGGGAGGGGTTGTACGAATGGAAGATGTGCCATTCAATTGTTTGAATCCTCTTTCTCCCCACTCTCCCCCTCCCATTTCCCCTCTATCTCCCCTCTCTATCCCCCTCACTTCCCCCTCTCTCTGTCTCTCTATCCCCATCTCACCCCCTCTCTCCCGTCTCCCTCCCCTCTCTTTCCCACCTCTCCCCTTTTCTCCTCCTCTCTTTCCTCTATCTACCAATCTCTTGTTCTCTTCTCTCTCCCCTCCCACTCTTTCCCTTCCTTCTCCCCCACTCCCCCTCTCCACATTTTCCTTCATCTCCCTCCATCTCTCACCCTCCCTGTTCTCTCCCTCAGGTTTACAGGAGGCTCTGCTCAATCCCAACCTCTGTGGGTTGACAAGGGGTGAAGATCTCTCTATCACCTCCGCCACCCACCGAGTTGTCCTCTCTCTCAATGAAGAGGGGGTTGAGGCATCAGCTGTCACCTCCCTCACCGTGGGAAGGAGCATGCTATCCTTTGAGGTCATTCATCCCTTCATCTGGATACTGTGGGACAACAAGCAGGGCTATCCACTCTTCATGGGGAGGATGGTGGATCCCTCCCGTTAGTGGGAAGAATCTCACCCCTCTCCTCCTCTCCCTAACCCTCTCATACCCCCTACCCTTCTCTTTCTCTCTCCTTTCCCCCCACTCCCCTCTCTCCACTCTCTATTCCCAGTCTCTCCCCCTTCTCTCCACTCTCTCCCCCACTTCTCTCTCTTATCTCCCCTCTCCCCCTCTCTTGCCCCTTCTCCCCTCTTTCCACCCTCTCCCCCTCCCCACTCTCTCCCCTTTCTCCTCGCCCATCTCTCTCCCTCTCATCCCTCTCCATTCTCTCCCCACTCTCTCTCTCCCTTTCTCTCCCCTTCTTTCTCATTCATCTCTCCCACCTCTCTCTTCCCTTCTCCCTATCCCTTTCTCCCTCTCTCTCTCCCCTTTCCCAATCTCACACCCTCTCTCTAACCTCTCACTATCCTTTCCCTCTCCCTCTCTCACCCCCTTTCTCTCCTCCTCTATCCCACCCCTCTCTTCCCTTTCTCCCCACCCTCTTCCCACTCTCACCTCTATCTCACCCCTCTCCATCTCTCCCCTCTTCCTCACACCCACTCTCCCCTCTCCTCTATTCTCCCACTCTCTCCCCTCTATCTCTCCTCCTATCTCCCCCTTTTTTCTCACTCCCTTTCTCAACTCTGCTCCCGCTCTCTGCCCTCTCTCACCCCCACTTCCTCACTCTCTCCCTCCTCCCTATTTCTCCCCACTCACTCTCTTCTCCTCTCCTCCTCTCTCACTCCCCCTCTCTCACTCCCCCTCTCTCCCACTCTCCCTATCTCCCTCTTTCTCCCCATTTCCCCCCACTCTTTGACCCCCCTCTCTCACCCCCACTTCCTCACTCTCTCCCTCCTCCCTCCTCCCTATTTCTCTCCACTCACCTTCACTCTTCCCCTCTCCTCCTTTCCCTTTCATTCCCCCTCTCTCACTCTCCCCATCTCCCTCTTTCTCCCCATTTCTCCCTACTCTTTGTCCCCCTCTTCCTCTCTCCCCCTCTCTCTCCCTCTCCCTTCACTCCCCTCGCTTCCCCCTCCCTTTCTCTCTGTCCCCTCTCCTCCTGTCTCACCCCATTTTCTCCCAATTCTCCCCACTCTTTCTCCCCTTCTCTCTTCCCCCTCCCCTTCTCTCTCTCCCCTCAACTCTCTCCCTTTTCCCCCTCTCCTCCTCTCACCCCACTTTCTCCCCACACTCTCCCCATTTCTCCCCACTCTTTCACCCCTTCTCTCTTCCCCCTCCTCCTCTCTATCCCCATCCCACACCCACCTGCATTTGAGACCCCCTGATCCCTCCGCCCCTGTCTCATGTGGAATGCCACCTCCTTCTTGGGAATCACAGACCCCTATTTCACCATTGTAGGCAGGGGACGTGTTTCGGGCCAAGGTTACTCCTTGACACCTCCCCCTTTCTATCAAGCTGCCTCTTGCGTCTCATTCTGGATTCAGAATAAATAAAGGAATGAGTTGCTTGGTGATTTCTCTGGATGTGTTTTCGTCAGGGAGGAGCTTGGGAGATGTTCAGGACAAAGTGGGGTTCCTCAGAAGTGAGGCGTAAGGGGCCCGTGGGGAGTGAGGGGGAAGGGGTGGGTCCGTGGAGAGATGGGGAAGGGGTGGGGTCTGTCAGGAGTGAAAGGGAAGGGGTGGGGTCTGTGGGAAATGGCGAAAGGGCAGGTCCATGGAGAGATGAGGAAGGGGTGTGGTCCGTGGGGAGTGAAGGGGAAGGGGTGGGGTCTGTGGAGAGATGAGGAATGGGTGGGGTCCGTGCTGAGTGAGGGGAAGGGGATGGGGAGTGGGTAAGGGGTGGTGTCCATGGGGAGTGAGGGGGAAGGAGTGGGGTCTATGGGGAGTGAGGAAGGGGTAGGTCAGTGGAGAGATGGGGAAGGGGTGGGGTCCATGGGGAGTGAGGGGGAAGGAGTGAGGTCCGTGAAGAGATGGGGAAGGGGTGGGGAATGAGTGGGGTCCATGGAGAGATGGGGAAGGGGTGGGGAGTGGGGGAGAAGGGGTGGGGTCTCTGGGAAGTGAAGGGGAAGGGGTGGGTCTGTGGGGAGTTTGTATGGAAGGGGTGGGATCCGTTGGGACGGGGAGCTGCTCTCCATTGAGAGTTGGGAAAAGGGTGGGGTCTGTGGGGAGTGCGGGTGATGGGGTGGGGTCAATGGGGAGTGAGGGGGAATGGGTGGGGTCTGTGGGAAGTGAAGGGGAAGGAGTGGGGTCTGTAGGAAGTTTGTAGGGAAGGGCTAGAGTCCATGGGGAGTTTGTGGGGTCTGCGGGGAGTGAAGGGGAAGGGAAAGATGATACTTTCCTATTCTAATGTATCCAAATTTCAAAGTATCATCTTCCAAAGGGTTAGCTGCGATATCCCAAATTTCGATCTCTTTAATCCAACAAATCAAACTCTGTGGCTGTTAGTTTATGTAGCTTTAATTCATTACTAGATCAGATAAACATTTTGTATAACTTTGCATAATAATGATTTACTGTAAAGTAGAGGTATAAAATGTACATGAAGATACAAATTATATAGAAAGCTTTTAAAGAGATACATAAACTTTAAAGAGATGCACATATTCAAAGCAAAATTTCTCATGCTAACGCTGCCTTCACATCTGGTTGAATAATGAGGATATTATAACATATTGTGTTATAATCACTATGGTAACATCATGGTTCTCTTAGGCACAAAAATAACTAAGAATGAAAATAACCTTTACATTCCGGCCCTAATTATTTTAAATAGACATTGAAAACCAATATATAGTAATTACTATTACAGATACACAAGTAAATATGGTAAGTATAAGATTAGAAATCAAAAGTTTCTGCTTCTTGTAAAAGACAGATTTTAGGAATAGGTCGATTTAAGTAACCAGACTTGGTTTTAATCTGCACTTGTTGAACGAAACTTTTCTTGTCCAGAACTGCATCCACAATTTTCCACAGTAACCAAGAATTACTTGGTGAATAATTGTCCATGATAATTACAATGTCTCCACATACAAAATTGCGTTTAGCTTTAGTCCATTTTTGTTGTTCTTGTAATAATGAAAGATATTCTTTAATCCATCTTTTCTAAAATAAATCTGCAAGAAATTGCACTTGTTTCCATCTGCATCTTACATAAATATCTTCTTTTTGAAATAGACCTGTTCTCTCATGCATACGTCAAACAATCAAATTTCTCAGCTAATATAATTGGATGTTTCACTTCTGGTGTTATTGCTTTTTCCAATCTTCCCCCTACTCTCAATACATTATTTCCCAGAATAGGATTGAGTTTGTAAACACAACTTGTTTTTGTAACATTCAGATTCTTCTTCACTTTTTAAAAAAATTTTTTTTATTTTGCACACCATAAACCACATTAACCATGATACATACTTTTTCCTTTTCAAATATATACAGTGCCATTTTCTCCCCCCCCTCCCTACCTCCCCCCCCATCCATTTAAAGTACAAAATCTAGGATACATTAAACCAGTCAAACAATATTGTCATTCAATAAAAATAAACAAGAAATTCCACTGAGTCAATTCTTTTCATTTCCTTCTCCTTTCGTTAATTTAGGTAGTGAATGTCCCCGGTAGGTTTTCTCTATTGTGTTTCATGTAAGGCTCCCATATTTGTTCAAATATTTCAATATTATTTCTTAAACTATATGTTATTTTTTCTAATGGAATACATTTATTCATTTCTATATACCATTGTTGTATTTTCAAATTATCTTCCAATTTCCAGGTTGACATAATACATTTTTTTGCTATGGCTAGAGCTATCTTAACAAATCTTTTTTGTTCATCCTCCAAATCAAGTCCAAATTCTTTGTTTTTTCTGTTACTTAGGAGGAAGATCTCTGGATTCTTTGGTATATTGTTTTCTGTTATTTTATTTAATATCTGACTGAGATCTTCCCAAAATTTTTCTACTTTCTCACATGTCCAGATTGCATGAATTGTTGTTCCCATTTCTTTTTTACATTGAAAACATCTGTCAGATACTGTTGGGTCCCATTTATTTAACTTTTGAGGTGTAATGTATAGCCTGTGTATCCAGTTATATTGTATCATACGTAACCTCGTATTTATTGTATTTCTCATCGTTCCAGAACATAACTTCTCCCATGTTTCCTTTTTTTATCTTTATATTTAAATCTTGTTCCCATTTTTGTTTAGTTTTACCATTTGTTTCCTCATTCTCCTTTTCTTGCAGTTTAATATACATATTTGTTATAAATCTTTTGATTATCATTGTATCTGTAATCACATATTCAAAGTTACTTCCCTCTGGTAAACTCAGACTGCTTCCTAATTTGTCCTTCAAGTAGGATCTCAATTGGTAATATGCTAGCACTGTATCTTGAGTTATATTATATTTATCCTTCATTTGTTCAAAGGATAGTAATTTATTTCCTGAAAAACAATGTTCTATTCTTTTAATCCCTTTTTTCTCCCATTCTCTAAAGGAAAGGTTATCTATTGTAAAAGGGATTAACTGATTTTGCGTCAGTATTAGTTTTGGTAATTGATAATTTGTTTTATTCCTTTCTACATGAACCTTTTTCCAAATATTGAGTCGATGATGTAATACTGGAGAACTTCTATGTTGCACCAATTTTTCATCCCATTTATATAATATGTGTTCAGGTATCTTTTCCCCTATTTTATCTAATTCTAATCTAGTCCAATCTGGCTTTTCCCTTGTTTGATAAAAATCTGATAGGTATCTTAATTGTGCGGCTCTATAATAATTTTTAAAGTTTGGCAGTTGTAAGCCTCCTTGTTTATACCATTCTGTTAATTTATCTAGTGCTATCCTTGGTTTCCCCCCTTTCCATGAAAATTTCCTTATTATTTTCTTTAACTCCTTGAAGAATTTCTCTGTCAAGTGTATTGGCAATGCCTGAAATAGGTATAATATCCTTGGGAAAATGTTCATTTTAATACAGTTTATCCTTCCTATTAGTGTTAATGGTAAATCTTTCCAATGCTCTAAGTCATCTTGTAATTTCTTCATTAATGGCTGATAATTTAGTTTATATAGATGGCCGAGATTATTATTTAGTTATATACCTAGGTATCGGATTGCTTGCATTTGCCATCTGAATGGTGATTCCGTCTTAAATTTTGAGAAATCCGCATTATTCATTGGCATTGCTTCACTTTTATTTACGTTAATCTTGTAACCCGACACTTCTCCATATTCTTTCAATTTCTTATATAATTCTTTTATTGATAGTTCTGGTTCTGTTAAGTATACTATAACATCATCCGCAAATAAACTGATTTTATATTCCTTGTCTTTAATTTTTATCCCTTTTATATTATTTTCTGTTCTTATCAATTCTGCTAGTGGTTCTATAGGTAACGCGAACAATAGGGGTGATAGTGGGCATCCCTGCCGTGTTGACCTGCTTAAGTTAAATTGCTTTGATATATATCCATTTACTGTCACTTTCGCCAATGGCCCCTTATATAATGCTTTAATCCAATTAATATACTTCTCTGGTAAACTGAATTTTTGCAATACTTTGAATAAATAATTCCATTCTACTCTGTCAAAGGCCTTCTCTGCGTCTAAAGCAACTGCTACTGTTGGCGCTTTACTCCCTTCTACTGCATGAATTAAGTTAATAAATTTACAAATATTGTCTGTTGTGCGTCTTTTTTTAATAAATCCAGTTTGGTCTAGATTTACCATTTTAGGTACATACTCTGCTAATCTGTTTGCTAATAGTTTAGCTATTATCTTATAATCTGTGTTAAGTAATGATATTGGTCTATATGACGCTGGTGCGAGTGGATCTTTCCCTTGCTTTAGTATTACTGTAATTATTGCTGTTTTACATGAATCTGGTAAGCTTTGTGTTTTATCAATCTGGTTGATTACTTCCAGGAGGGGAGGAATTAATAAGTCTTTAAATGTTTTGTAGAATTCTATTGGGAATCCATCCTCTCCTGGTGTCTTATTATTTGGTAATTTTTTTATTATCTCTTGTATTTCTACTATTCCAAATGGCTCTGTTAATTTATTTTGTTCCTCTATTTGTAGTTTTGGTAGTTCAATTTTAGTCAGAAATTCATCTATTTTCCCTTCTTTCCCTTCGTTTTCAGTTCGGTATAATTGTTCATAGAATTCTCTAAAGTTTTCCTTAATTTCTTTTGGATTATATGTAATTTGTTTGTCTTTTTCCCTTGATGCCAATACCATTTTCTTAGCTTGTTCTGTCTTAAGCTGCCATGCTAGAATTTTGTGCGTTTTTTCCCCTAGTTCATAATATTTCTGTTTTGTCTTCATTATGTTCTTCTCCACCTTATATGTTTGTAGTGTTTCATATTTTATTTTTTTATCCGCCAATTCTCTTCTTTTAGTTGTATCTTCCTTCATTGCTAATTCTTTTTCTATATTTACTATTTCCTTTTCCAACTGCTCTGTTTCCTGATTATAGTCCTTCTTCATCTTGGTTACATAACTTATTATTTGCCCTCTAATGAACGCTTTCATTGCGTCCCATAGTATAAACTTATCTTTCACTGATTCCGTATTTATTTCAAAGTACATTTTAATTTGTCTTTCAATGAATTCTCTAAAATCCTGCCTTTTAAGTAACATGGGGTTTAATCTCCATCTATACATTCTTGGAGGGATGTCCTCTAACTTTACTGTCAATATTAAGGGTGAATGGTCCGATAATATTCTAGCTTTATATTCTGTTTTTCTTACTCTATCTTGCCTACGAGCTGATAACAAAAATAGGTCTATTCTTGAGTATGTTTTATGTCTAGCCAAGTAATATGAATATTCCTTTTCATTTGGGTGTTGTTTCCTCCATATATCCAAAAGTTGCATTTCTTGCATCGATTTAATTATAAATTTGGTTACTTTGTTCTTTCTGTTAATTTTTTTCCCAGTTTTGTCCATATTTGAATCCAAATTCAGGTTGAAATCCCTTCCTATTAATATGTTCCCTTGCGTATCTGCTATCTTCAAAAAAATATCTTGCATAAACTTTTGATCTTCTTCGTTAGGTGAATATACATTGAGTAGATTCCAAAACTCCGAATATATCTGACATTTTATCATTACATATCTCCCTGCTGGATCTATTATTTCTTCTTCTATTTTAATTGGCACATTTTTACTAATTAATATAGCTACTCCTCTTGCTTTTGAATTATACGACACTGCTGTTACATGTCCTACCCAATCTCTCTTTAATTTCTTGTGCTCCAATTCAGTTAAATGTGTTTCTTGCACAAATGCTATATCAATTTTTTTCTTTTTTCAGTAAATTTAGCAGTTTCTTCCTTTTAATTTGGTTATGTATTCCGTTAATATTTAGTCATATAGTTCAGCGTAGCCATTTTATACTTTGTTTATCTTCCCTTTCCGTTTCTCCATCATCACCTTTCCTTCTTATCCAATTCTGCTTTCTTGTTTTGAACACTTTATAAGACAACATTTCTACAACATCAAACATTTTCCTTATTCTCCTATTTAAAACTTCTTTAACCCCATTCTCCCCTCCCCCTCCTGAGTTGCCCTTTATCCCTTGTCGGACAACCACATCTCCCCTCTCCATTTGGATTTGCGAATTTACTCGCAAACATCAGCTGATTTTGCAGTGACCGTAACTCCTCCCCACCCAGCCCCCCCGGAAAAGATTTCAATTATCATATGTAACAAAGGTCACTCTTTTAATTCCCTCCTTATTCCCTCTATTCCATTTCCCTCCCTTATTAATTCTTGTCTATACTCTATATATTTTCCTGTAAATACGGATACATTCATGTATGCACACTATATATATACACACATATACCCCTTTACACACATACATATAGATCGTGGTCATTTTTACTCTTATTACATGTCTTCATTTCTCTGCTTGTTTTGTAGTTGTTCTGCAAATTTCCTTGCTTCCTCTGGATCCGAGAATAGTCTGTTTTGTTGCCCTGGAATAACTATTTTAAGTACCGCTGGGTACCTTAACATAAACTTATATCCTTTTTTCCATAAGATCGTTTTTGCTGTATTGAACTCCTTCCTCTTCTTCAGGAGTTCAAAACTTATGTCTGGATAGAAAAAAAAATTTTTGACCTTTATATTCCAGGGGCTTTTTGTCCTCTCTTACTTTCTTCATTGCTTTCTCCAATATATTTTCTCTTGTTGTATATCTTAAGAATTTTACTAAAATGGATCTTGGTTTTTGCTGCGGTTGTGGTTTCGGGGCTAAAGTTCTATGTGCCCTCTCTATTTCCATTTCTTCCAGTAATTCTGGTCTTCCCAGGACCCTGGGGATCCAATCTTTTATAAATTCTCTCATATTCTTGCCTTCTTCATCTTCCTTAAGGCCCACTATCTTTATATTATTTCTTCTATTATAGTTTTCTATTATATCTATCTTCTGAGCTAACAGCTCCTGTGTTTCTTTAACTTTTTTATTAGATTCTTCTAATTTCTCTTTTAAGTCTTCTACTTCCATTTCTACAATTATTTCTTGTTCTTCCATATTTTCCACTCTTTTTCCTATCTCTGACATGGCCATTTCCATTTTATTCATTTTTTCTTCTGCATTCTTAATTCTTCTTTTTATCTCATTAAATTCTTGTAATTGCCATTTTTTCACTGATTCCATATATTCTTTAAAAAAAGATACATCCATTGTCTTGCATTTCTCTTCTTCTTCCACTTCTATCTGTTCTTCTTCTTCTTCTTCCTCTGGATTGACCATCTGTTGTTTCCTTGTTTTCTTTTTACCCTCTTCTTTCTTGTTGTCGTTATTGTCTGTGTTCTGCACCTGCTGCTGTGCTGCAGGTGTCTCTCTCAGCTGTGGAGATCAACTCCTCCCGTCAGTGTGTTTTTTTTCATGCGCGGTTGCGCACTTTTACTCGGCTCTGCGAGCCATTTTTGTAGTCCTGAGCCCGGGACCTCCACTGACCTGCGGGAGCGGGCCTCTCTCTCCGCGGCGGGCCTCTTCGGACAGGTAAGGCCTTCACCTTCTTCTTCGATGTCTTTCCTTCTTCCCATTGTTTTTGGTTTTTCTTTCTTCGCTGCCATTTTCTTCACATTTTTACTTTCACTTTGTTTTGGTTTTTAAGTTTGTGCCTTTGCTTTTTCTCTATCTTTTTTTAACTTTTCTGGAGAGGGCTGGAGTTCCCCGACCGGCCACTACTCCATCACGTGACTCCTTATTTTTCTTCACTTTTGATGTCTTGTTATCAAATGTCTTTTTCTGACAAAAAATGAATTATTTTCAACTCATCAAACTGCTTTGTCGAGTCTTCAGATTCTCTTCCCTGATACAATTTAAAAGGGTAGTTTTTAACCTCTAAATCAATGCTACTGCCTTTTTCAAACGAAAGCATGAAGAGTGATAGCAAATTAGTTGAGTGATCAGATCATTTTCATTAGATATTTGAATAGTATTACATTAATGTTTTGGATTTCAGGATCCTCCATTGAAATTTCTGTGAACTCTTCCAGATTCTGAGGCCACTTTTCTTGACATTGTTAAAGAAATTGTGTTGGCTATTTTCAGAAAAGATTGAACTTTTGATCCTGGATTATCCACTGTTTTAACATATGATTACATGCAAAACCTTTTCAATTTCATTAACTCTGTTAGACACACGGGTATGAAACTTTGTGGTGTTATTATTAATATATTTAAGTACTGATGTACTTTCAGTCCAAAACATAGATTTTGCTAACTTCATCTGTCATTCTCTTCTTAAAAGTGTCTATTTTGCTCACGGTAATAGCCGCCATCAATTCCACCTGAGGGAAAGTGACTGACTTTAATGGAGCCCCTCTGGCCTTTCCCATTACAAATCCACAATGTACTTGCTCTTGGTTATATCACAGTGTACTGACAATAACCACACCAGCAGTGCGAGTATAAGACAGCTTTAATAAACTAATATGTACACTAAGAGGTCTTGTCTCTCTGCAAGACGAACCTGGAAGGCTGGACTGTAGCTCTGGACTGTTTTATAGACAAGATCACCGGGATGACCCCTGGTGACCTAGTGGTGGAATTACATATCACCACATTCACCCCACTTAAAAAAATTGTTATCCCCACCCCCCCACCCCACACCCCGTCCTCCTTCGCTTGTTTGTAAGTTCATGTCCAAAATTTTTTGTGGCTTCTGTTGCCTTCTGGACCTTCTTGGTAGCAGTCTGCCTTTCGGCCTTTCTTGGTGGAGGTGTGGGAGTGGGAAGTACTAGATGGCCATGTGGCTCTGTGGGCTGGGAATCCTCTTGTATGGGATGAGGTCCTGCCATCAAGTCTAGGGTGGTGATATTTTATGGGGCGGACGTACCCAGGGTCCTGATTTCCGGGGTGAGAGGTATAGTCCTCTGGGTTGACTCGATGGACAACTGTTCTAGTGACTGATGTTGCGCTCCTAGTTGATCCGTAGACATCTGTGTTTCCTCCGCGTTGTTCACACATTCGGCCGGTGTGAGATCCCTGGTGGCCACTGAGTCTTCTCTTCCATCTGGGAATGTGATGAAGGCGTACTGAGGGTTCGAGTGCCTCAACTCCACTTGATCCACCAGCGGGACCACTTTTTGGGGTCTGCAGTGCTTCCGGAGGAGAACAGGTCCCGGTGTCATCATCCATTTGGGCAGCAATGTGCCCGTCGTGGCTTTCCTTGTGAAGGAAAAGATACGGTCATGTGGGGTCATGTTAGTGGCAGTACACAACAAAGAACGTATAGAGTGTAGGGCTTCTGGCAATACTTCTTTCCATCTAGTAAGAAGCAGGTCTTTTGCTTTTAAGGTCAAGAGGACCGTTTTCCAGATAGTGGCATTTTCCCTTTCGACGTCCATTCCCCCTGGGATTGTAACTTGTAGTGCGGCTGGTAGCAATCCCTCTCTCGTGCAGGTACTGCTGTACTTCTGTGCTCATTAATGCAGCTCCCCTGGCTGTGTGTATGTAGTTCGGGTACCCAAATATGCTGAAGATGGGTTGGAGGCATTTTATAACAGTAGCTGCAGATACATCAGAACACGGGATTGCGAAGGGGAAATGGGAATATTCATCTATTACATTTAGGAAATAGACATTTCTATTATTGGACTGGAGCGGGCCTTTAAAATCGAGGCTGAGGCACTCAAAAGGTTTGGTAGCTTTTATCAGGGTGGCTTTGTCTGGCCAGTAAAATTGTAGTTTGCATTCCGCACAGATGGTTCACTGACCTCACTTCCTCTACCGAAAATGGGACGTTTTGGGTTTTAATGAAGTGACAGTCTAGCGACCCCCGGGTGGCCCAGCTCAATGTACAAGTTCTGCAACTGGGTGGGGTTAAGGATGGCACAAGTGCCTCTGGACAGCGTGTCCAGGGGCTCGTTGAGTCTCCCAGGGCGGTATAGAATGTTGTAGTTAAATGTAGGCAATTCTATCCGCCAGCGCAGGATTTTGTCATTCTTAATTCTCCCCCTGTTCTGGTTATTGAACATAAAAGCCACAGACCATTGGTCCATGACGAGGGTGAAGTGTTTGCACGGCAGATAATGTCGCCAGTGCCTTACTGCTGCCACAATGGCTAGGCCCTCCTTCTCTACTGCTGAGTGTTTTACTTCTGATCCTTGTAAGGTTCACGAGAAAAAGGCCACCGGTCGTCCGTCTTGGTTTAGGGTGGCTACCAGAGACACATCGGATGCATCCGTTTCTATTTGAAACGGGATCGACTCATCTATGGACTGCATGGCAGGGGTCAGGCATGTGAACAGTGGAGGGGGTTCTATGTTCAGGACAGACAGGCTGCAGTGTGTTGGAATCTAGGGGTTAAAACAGTATGAAATAAATGATTAATTAATAAGTGTATATTTACTGCATGGTTCAGGGAAAAAGGAATGTGATTAAGTGGCAATCACAGCATGGAGCAAAGTTGGTTGAGCAAAATTGTCTGCTCCCAAATACAGGGAGAGGAAATGCATAAAACGATTTAGGAGGAATGCTCCAACTGAAGGAGGTGGTGGGTAGCACAGGAGACACAGGCCAGACCAGAACAAAGAATGGCCCGCAAGAAACAAAGGGAATGGAAAACCAGTCTAGGAGGAAGATTAAGGCAGGAGGAGGTGTTAAAGAGAACAGCAGAAATTGGCCAGACAGGGACAGAATGGTGATTAGAAATATCTGGGGATGAATTAATTTCTGATCAACACAACAGGATAGTCTGGCCTGGAGGATTAAGATGGGAGTGCTACACCCCAGATATCTGCAAAACAGGAGATGACTTGTGATAGCCCTTATGCAAAAAGATCTAGCAAAGGAAGACAACTTTTGTTCTGTATGATAATGAAATCTAGCAAAGGAAGCCAACTTTTGTTCTGTATGATAAGGTTGACCTATATAAACTGAGCCAACTGGACAATAGGGGTCAGTCTTGGGGAGTAGCTCACTGTGCAGGTGACCTATGAACTAACGATTGACCCAGAGCTCTGTTAAGTTTTATTCTTGTGCTGTGTAATAAATTGACTGTTGAACCGAATACCTTCTCCTATCACTTCATTCAAAGAACATGCTGGACTCAGACTACACATAGACTAAATTAAGAGTAAGGCCTAGTAGAACGGGGTTGGAGTCCCCTGTAGAAAAAAGGGGGTTGGAGTCCCCTAGTAGAACGGGGTTGGAGTCCCCTGTAGAAAAAAGGGGGTTGGAGTCCCCTAGTAGAACGGGGTTGGAGTCCCCTGTAGAAAAAAGGGGGTTGGAGTCCCCCTAGTAGAATGGGGTTGGAGTCCCCTGTAGAAAAAAGGGGGTTGGAGTCCCCCTAGTAGAACGGGGTTGGAGTCCCCTGTAGAAAAAAGGGGGTTGGAGTCCCCCTAGTAGAACGGGGTTGGAGTCCCCTCGTAGCGATCTCGAGAGATAGGTTTAGACACTTGGCCAATTAGAATAAGGTGCATTGTGATAGTTATTTGTTTCTATAGGTGTGTAATAAGTATTTGATTAAGGATCGTATACCATAGTAGTGTATAATCAGTATCTGTATAAGGTGTATTGTGTTATAGTTATTTGCTTCTATAGTGTATAAGTATCTGTTTAGGAATCGTATAGTGTAGCATAATAGTTTATAATAAGTATTTGTTTAAGGATTGTGTACAGTGTGCCACTGGTGTTTATAATAACGTGGGAAGGGTCGAAGTAGATTGCAGGGTGGAAAAATCCTACCAGGGGAGAGACCCAGTGAAGTACGAAGTCTAAAGGGTTAAAAATCGGAACATAAGATGGAAGGAGTAATTAGGGATGTAGGGCAAGAGTTCGGGGAAGACAGAGGGGTTCCCCCATCTGTAAACCGACAGTGGGAAAAAACAAGGAATCAATTACTGGGAGGATTACCGAAGGGAGAGGAGGTACAGGCTATGGCACGGTACGAACAGATATGGAGAGAGCTGCAGAGTCAGGGGAAGGTACCACGGGGGTTTGAAAAAATCCGGCTGGTACTGTACTTAGGAGAAACAGAGAGGGAAGCAGCCAAGGAGGTACAGGAACATGAGGCAAAAGGACAAGGATCTATATGGAATAGAAGAAGGTTTAAACAACAGAAAGAAGTGAAGGAACAGAGAAGGGCAGATTTACACATTATGACATTGGCTTGCATGGCTGTGGAAGCGAACCTTCAACATGATATTAAAAAGGGTCCCCTATCATAAAGGAGAAAACAGGGGAGGTTAACCCGTCAGCCCCGCTATATCCAAAATTACCAGAGACATTGCCACCACCTTATCCTATTCCCCAAATGCCAGCAATGCAGATAAGTGAGGGAATAGTGAATGTCACTGAATTAGCAGGTCACGAACTCCAGGAGGCGAAGGAGAGACTTAAGAGAGTTATGCAGGAAAGGGTGGAGGAAATGAAGGAGTTAACGAAGGAAATACAGAATGTATGTAAAGTAAGGGAAACTAGTATGCGACTGGAAAAAACAAATGAGCGAGAGCAAGAACAGACACTTGAGAATGTCTTCTCGGTAGGAATGTCAGAGGATCACTCGACTCCCACTCCTCACAATAGACAAAAGGAGTCAAAGGATGAGGAGATCTCGACCTTTTTGAGTCAGTGTAAGGAGAGTTGGACGGATAAAGCAGGAGTACACCCAGCCACAGAACCCTTGCAGACTACACTCTTTAGGGCTGCAGTAACGAGTGGACTGCCAGCTGTAGTTAGGGAAGCGTTAGAGAATAACCCTGATATTCCTGGCTGCTCGAGTGAGCAATGGGAAAAACATTTGAGCCATCACATGAAATGTTACAGGGCTAAGCAAAAGGAGGACAAACAAACTACGGAGTCGGCACAAGTGCAACTCCTTAAGCTTCAACTGGAAGAGGCTAGGAAAAAGGCAAACGAGGCAAAAAAGAATCCCTCAAAGGGTGCGAACCAGATGATTCAGCAGCCAACGCAGCCACCACAAGGGAATAATATCAGTTGGCACCCGGCCCCATATTGGGCACCGGGTCCCACCTATGTGGGCAGTACGGGAGGTCCAATGGGGGGATTCCGAGTAAGAGGGAGAGGTCGGGGTGCTCCACGAATGCAGCCAGCCGTATGTTTTGCATGCGGTCAGCCAGGACACTGGAAGAGAGACTACCCCCTAGTTTGGGGTCCTCAGGACACTGGGGGAAGGGGATATGGACCACCACAAAATGAGCATTGGGTCCAGCCCCAGAGATCGTCAGTGCCACCCCCAGTACATCAGGCACCCCATGCGGCTCTAACTCCGAAGAGACAATTCCCTTTGCTGACAGAGGAGGAACAATATTGCCCACAGTGACGGAGCCCGAGCACCCACGAGCAGGCTAGGTTGGCAGACCCTTTCCTGCAGATTAAAGTAATGGACATGGAAGTATTCTTTTTAGTGGATACGGGAGCCAGATTTTCAACACTCACTGGCGCTGAGTTTCAAGATAAAACATCATCCTCTAGCATCCAGCTGATAGGGTTCTCGGGTACACAAGAAAATCTGCCGTTTTCTACACCACTAGTCACTTCTGTGGCGGGACAGACTTTTACACATCAATACATTTTGTCAGCCAGGTGCCCTACTAATCTTTTGGGCAGAGACCTACTGGTCAGGTGCGGAGCATCGATCCTTTGTGGACCCAGCAGAATAGAGGTCACCTTTCCAAATGGATATTCTATGAACTGTTCATTAACTACACTTCATTCCGGTTCTCAGATGTTGTTGGTGGCAGCTGGAGGATCCGCGTCTGAGGGACAATGGGCTGACATTTACTGGGTTGGAACCAGAGGACCCACAGAAGGGAGGGCTGCTAAAGCTTTATAATCAATGGAAGCCGTGGATCCAGACGTTACACCCGTATACCCCTCCCTCGGACCACCCCCATATGACCCTCTTTTACGATAGGGATGGGGATGAAATGTATCAGCATGCCTTTTATGAAGAGGTAGAGGGGATGCAATGGGAGATTAATTCGGACTACATAGTGGTAGGAAAGGAGGGAGTGGCCGCTACGGTGGCACTGACATCTGAACAGCTGGAATGGTATGAGATGGCAGGTGAGGCCATTCCTCATGTCAGCCTTGCAATTGGCACTACTCATCAGGCAAAAGATTTGGGACCGATGTGTCGGAACTTGATGTCCCTTAGTGACTGGTCTGACACCCAAATACCGACAGTGCAGTTCTCCTCATCTGGTCAGGCATACAGAATTTTGTCTCCGACATATGATCAAGTCCTCCTTGAGCATAGACAGATTGAACGCTTTCATGGTAGAGAGAAGATGGATCACCCCGACTCAGCCCCTATGCTAGATTCTCTCCCTGAGAACCTGTGGTCAGTGGGATCAGCAGATGTGGGTTTTTGTCAGCAGGTTGATCCCATAATCTTCGAACTGTCAGATTGCACCCCTATTTGGCAGATGCAGTATCCCCACAAGCCTGAAGCTGAGGAAGGTTTGGCAGAGACCATTGATGGCCTTATGTATTCAGGGGTGTTGGAACATTCGCGTTCTAGTTGGAATACACCCATTTTACCTGTTCCTAAACAAGACACGGGCAAATATCGGATGGCCCATGACTTAAGGCGCATCAATGGTATTGTGAGAACACCCACAGTTCCAGTACCAAACCCATATACTGCCATGACTGCTTTAACCCCTAACCACAAGTGGTTCTCTTGCATAGATTTAGCGAATGCTTTCTTTTGCTTGCCGCTGGCAGAACCATTAAGAGATGTGTTTTCGTTCACGTATAGAGGTAGAAAGTTGCGGTATACTAGGCTTCCGCAGGGCTTTATCTCATCTCCAGGGATTTTCAATCAGGTGTTGAAAGAACAGCTGGGGGGGCTAGCACTGCCAGGTGGGGTAGTTCTGATCCAGTATGTAGATGACATCCTATTAGCAGCACCTGATCATACTTCCTGTTTTGAGGCCACCTGTCTCCTGCTAGTGCAGCTGTTCAAGGCAGGCTTTAAAGTCTCTCGCTCAAAGCTGCAATGCTGCAGGCAGGTGGTCACCTTTTTAGGGAGAATGGTCTCAGCGAAAGGCACAGGGATTTCCCCTGCACATCGAACAGCGATACTACATTATACAAAACCAAAGACAGTAAAGGAGATGCTTTTGTTTTTGGGTTTGTCAGGTTATAGTAGGCAGTTTATCCCATCGTATGGTGAGTTGACACATCCACTGCGAACTTTGGTGAATGAGCAGGGGATGAGGAATCTGGGAGCTACACTTGATTGGACTGCGCAGGCTGAGATGAGTTTTATTCTATTGAAGCAAGCTCTTACAACAGCTACAGATTTGGCGATTCCAAATTATAAACTACCTTTTATTTTTGGATGTTTCTGAAAAAGCACACACAATTGATGGTGTTCTTTTTCAGAAAAAAGGGGGTGGAAGATGTGTGCTCATGTATGTGAGTATCACACTAGACCCGACGGAAGACAGACACCCACCATGTACGAGACATGCAGCGGGAGTAGCAAAGATTTTACAAAAGGTGGCACACATAGTAATGGGACATGGCCTGACGGTATTAACAACACATAGTATTGTAGCATTTGTGAGCTCGACAGCATTTACAATGACTTCGCTAAGACTAGAAAAGATCCTGAATGCTCCAAATGTTACGTTTACCCATGAAGGCATTAACATGGCAGACAATATGGGAGAGGGAGAACCACCCTGTTGTGAGAAGAGGGTAGTGAAGGATATTAAAATAAGACCTGACTTACAGGCTACACCCTTAAGAGAACCAGATGAAACCTTGTTTACAGATGGGTGTTGTTACAGACACCCCACAGATGGATTGAAAGCTGCCTATGCGGTGGTACGAAAAACTACAGGAGGATTTGAAGAAATCATTACAGGGACAGTGAGAGGAAAGGAGTCAGCCCAACTCGCAGAACTACAGGGAATGATAGCAGCATTAGAATGGGCAGAAGGGAAGGAGGTGAATATATATACAGACTCGGCATATGTGGTAGGGACAATACAGGTTGAGCTTAGTCAATGGATTAGAAGTGGGTTTTTAACAGCAGCAAGGACCCCAATTAAACATGAGAAGGATGTTAGGAAATTGGCTGAGACCCTCTTGAAACCAAGGGCATTAGCAGTTCTTAAATGTAAAGGACATGATAGAACAGATACGATGGTGGCTCGGGGAAATCAGGAAGCGGACATGGCCGCTAAAAGGGCAGCAGGATACGGCCCTCAGTTTATTATGATACAGGCAGACAGAACAGCACATGGCTTATTACCACCGTGTAGGGTAGAAGTAATAGTACAGGAACAAGCAAAGGCATCACCTCAGGAAAGGATGGTATGGGAGGAAAGGGGGGCAACCAAGGATCAAGGATTATGGAGATCGATAGACGGGAGGCCAGTCTTACCATCTGGACTCATGAAACCCCTCCTCGAGGAGGCGCATGGGCTAACACACTGTGGAAAGAAGCAGATGATAAGGTACTTGATACATTGGTGGCACCCCTTCCTGACGGCGATGGTGGAGAACCATATTAGAGAGTGTGAGGTATGTATAACTTTCAATGTAAAGGCGACTGTAAAGCCACATGAAGGTCAGTTCCCGCTACCTAAGTTACCAGGGCAGGAAATCGTACTTGATTATACGGACATGATTGAGAGGGTAAGTGGCTATCGATACCTCTTAGTAGCAGTAGATGTGTTCACAGGGTGGCCGGAGGCAATCCCTGCCAAAAGAGAAGATGCAAGGATGGTATGTAAATTCCTGATCAATCAGTATATTCCGAGACACGGATTTCCTAGAAAAATTAGGTCCGATAATGGAAGTCATTTTAAGAATAATGATCTACAGGAGGTAGCAGCAATGTTGGGATTGAAACATGCCTTTGGAACGGTGTACCATCCACAATCCCAAGGGAAAGTGGAGAGGATGAACCAACCAATAAAAGGTAAGATCTGGAAAGTACAGGCACGGACCAAACTAAATTGGGTGGATGCGTTGCCCCTGGCATTAATGTCAATAAGGAGTTCGGTAAGTTCTGTGACAGGATTTACTCCATATGAACTACAAATGGGGCACCAGTTTCCGGGACCGGGAGCTGGAATTCAGACTACGAAGAATGAGGTAAGTTCAATGAGATGCAAGCTTTATTATGATAAACTAACGACTCTGGTGTCAGATTTTTCACAACAGGTCACAAGTCCCAACAGAGAAGGGGAAACACCGATACCTTCAGTCGCGGAGTGGGTTCTGCTAAAGGTCATCAAGAGAAAGTGGTCGGAGCCCAGGTGGACAGGACCCTACAGAGTGGTGGAGAGGACGCCCCACGCGGTTCGACTACAGGGAAAAGGCGAGACGTGGTTTCATTGGAGTCAGTGAACAGCAACGGACCCACCGACACGGACAATGGAACAGATTCGAACGGAGGTGACTGAGAACCTGTGAAGCAACTACGGACTAAGAACACTTAACATCCCTTTTTAAAGGGATGTACGGTGACTGTGTATCAGTGGTTGACGGCATAATCAATTTATTGGCATCAAAACAATGACAGGAGCTGGGATGAATACCATGTGGGGACTATGGGTACTGGTATTCCGAGTCCTTGAAGGGGCTGGAGTAGAAAACCACTGTACAAAGTGTGTGCACTCGGCCTGGGGGGTCGCACAACGAAAAAGAACAGTTCTTTGCTGATTGGACTAACTTTCCTGAACACTGCGTGGGGACTCACACGGGACGTAAGTGTGTGCATAATGGACAAGTGTATGATGTTAAATTCAATAAGGGATCTTTACAGTTCACGCCAAATCGAGACCGCTGTCCCCAAGGAGTAACATGGTTTTGTGCCCCGGAGGGAGACCAAGATAAGGAGAAAGGGGGCTCAATTCCCATTCAGAGGATACAGTGGGACCCCATGTGGCAAAAGGGAAAACAACCATACGTATGGGACAGAGATAAGGGGGATACCTATGCCAACACTAAATGCCAGGCTGCCACTCACAGAGTAGGGGACAATAGATGGGTAGACCTTTGCCAAACTACGGCAGAACTCTTGGGGGTTAAAAACTGTTGGGTATGTGGGGGACCCACAAGAGATGGATCATGGCCATGGAGCGTGGAGCCCCTGGAAGTGTGGGAGTTGATGAGTTTTCACGGATCGGCAGATGAGACGCACCCCCGCCAGACATGGCATCTAGCGAATCACCCATTAGGAGAGGAATGTATCAGGAAGGAGCAAGGCAAGCATTATAAAGGAGATTCGAGGTGCACAAGGGTTAAAATCTTGGGGAAGTTCCCTCGATGGCATCCTCAGCGACCCCGGTGGTTCCTGTCCCCACAGAAGGTAACACATTGCAGACCTATAACAGATAACTCCCGTGGGAAAGTGGTATGGAATTGCACGGGCGTTAATCCATATGAAGGGGTTCCCTCACTCAGGCAATTTTGGGCTCATCCCTATCCACACGGATTTGCCCCAGAGGGTTTATATTGGATTTGTGGGAATACGGCTTACACTTTTTTGGAGCCAGACTGGAGGGGAACGTGCTGTATAGGTATCATTCAACCACAATTTGTGCTGTTACCACAGAACGACTCCCATCAGTTAGCAGCGCGTGTATATCAGGGGCTCCGCCAGAAGAGGGACTTAAAGATCGGTGAGTGGGGAGAGGACTGGCCTCCAGAGTGCATTATTTCTTATTATGGACCTGCCACTTGGGCCCAGGATGGGTCCTGGGGATATCGAACCCCAATTTACATGTTAAACCGTCTGATTCGTTTACAAGCTCTTTTGGAAATTATCACCAATGACACCGCCGCAGCCCTTGATCTCTTGGCAGAAGAGCAGCAACAGATTAGGGCCACGGTGTTTCAGAACCGCTTAGCTTTAGACTACTTGTTAGCCACTGAAGGGGGAGTGTGTGGGAAATTGAATCTCACTAATTGTTGTTTAAAAATCAATGACAATGGGCAAGCAGTAAAGGAGATTTCATCTGGCATTCGCAAATTAGCTCATGTCCCGGTTCAGACCTGGCGACCCTGGGGCAGCTCATGGCTGGGAAATTTGTCCTCTGGAGCCTGGGGATGGATACAGACTGCAGTGCTAGTTGCTGGAGTTGTGGTGTTGGCGTTGGTCCTGATCCCGTGCATCCTTCCCTGCCTCCAGTGCCTGATTCAACGAGCATTGTCACAGAGAGACATCCCCAGACCCCTAGGGATGTATTTGTCCCTACTGCCCTCCCAAGAGTATAGTGACTACAAGAAGTCAGAGATGCCGGCCCTTGCAATAACTCCTGAGGTCTCGGTCTAATAAGGTAACAGGGTGGTTGGTCTCATTTTCATGAGACAAAAAGGGGGACTGTTGGAATCTAGGGGTTAAAACAGTATGAAAGAAATGATTAATTAATAAGTGTAAGTTTACTGCATGGTTCAGGGAAAAAGGAATGTGATTAAGTGGCAATCACAGCATGGAGCAAAGTTGGCCGAGCAAAATGGTCTGCTCCCAAATACAGGGAGAGGAAATGCATAAAACGATTTAGGAGGAATGCTCAAACTGAAGGAGGTGGTGAGTAGCACAGGAGACACAGGCCAGACCAGAACAAAGAATGGCCCGCAAGAAACAAAGGGAATGGAAAACCAGTCTAGGAGGAAGATTAAGGCAGGAGGAGGTGTTAAAGAGAACAGCAGAAATTGGCCAGACAGGGACGGAATGGTGATTAGAAATATCTGGGGATGAATTAATTTCTGATCAACACAACAGGATAGTCTGGCCTGGAGGATTAAGATGGGAGTGCTACACCCCAGATATCTGCAAAACAGGAGATGACTTGTGATAGCCCTTATGCAAAAAGATCTAGCAAAGGAAGACAACTTTTGTTCTGTATGATAATGAAATCTAGCAAAGGAAGCCAACTTTTGTTCTGTATGATAAGGTTGACCTATATAAACTGAGCCAACTGGACAATAGGGGTCAGTCTTGGGGAGTAGCTCACTGTGCAGGTGACCTATGAACTAACGATTGACCCAGAGCTCTGTTAAGTTTTATTCTTGTGCTGTGTAATAAATTGACTGTTGAACCGAATACCTTCTCCTATCACTTCATTCAAAGAACACGCTGGACTCAGACTACACATAGACTAAATTAAGAGTAAGGTAAAGCCAGAGTCCGACAAGTGTTGTTTCTTCGTAAGGCGTAGTGGGGGGTGAGGCCCGTTGTGCACTATTGGAATGCTTTCTAACTGGCACTGAAAATCTAACCCCAATAGTACCGGGGCACAGAGGTGAGGGAGTACTAGTAATTTGAACCTTTCTATTTTGTGCCCTGGATTTCTAGAGTAACCCTGCAAAACTGTTTTACCTCAGCCGCAAGGCTGCTGGCTGCTAACCGGATCTGGTGCTCCCTCGGGTGTGTGGGGAGGGCAAGGCGGTTGACTAACCCCTGGTCAATAAAACTTTCAGTACTTCCACTATCTATTAAGCAATTTACCCTCACATCATTAATTTTGATGCACACAGTGGCATCAGATAAATTGTGTGGACTCGCCTGATTCATGCGTAGGGAAGCAAGTCTGGCGTGTCCTTCCATCCCATAGTACTCGGCGTCATATTAATCTCCTAAAGACTGTGTCCTCTGCTTTGTAGCATTTGTCCAAGATGGCCGGCTGCACATGGCATTCTTCTTCTTCTTCTGTTTGTCTGTGGAGAAAGAAGAGCTTCCCCGCCTCTCATTAGCATGGGTATGGGCCTTGGCTTTGGCCTTGGGGCTTCTGCAGACTTTTGCATAACGCCTATGTTTTCCTCAGTTGGAACAGACTTTTTTTCTGGCAGGGCTTTCTTTGTCCACAGAAAAAGCACTCGGGACCCTCAAGGTGCTGCTCCTGCTATGAATTCCTGTGAGGCAGTATACTTTTCTTTTCGTGGGGCTAGAGAGTCCAGTAGTGTGACATTTGTCCCAGCCCCAGGGTCCTGTGAATCTTTCTAAAGCTTCTGCAATAGTCTCTGCCTCATCTAGCCCCACCATTCCTTTCTCCAGCAATTGATGTCTCGTCTCAGTGGACCATATGCCCGCAACAATTCTGTCCCTCTGTAAACTCCTGAGCCGATACTGCTTTAAAGTTGCAGCCTCTGGCCAGGTCTTTCAGAGAGAGTAGACTCCCCTACTTGTTGTGACCTGGTCATGAGTCTGTACCAGGAGTGGAGTTTGCTATATCCCTTACTGTAATCCCTCTGTAAAGTGCTCATTTCCTCTTGGTAGGACCTGGCAGCCTGTATAAAGGAGTAAGGATGGTCTCCCAGCTGTGCTAACAGCAGCATTAATAGCTCTTTATCCGATGCCTCAGCACCCTCCACGTAATTCGGAAAGCATCTCTGCCAGTGGCCGGTGCGTGCCGGCTCCGGGATTTCTGGGGTCAAGCTCCAGCCTGTCTAGTCGCAGCACATGGCTAAGCCGCAGTCTCTGGTCCCTTAGGTGTAGCAAGGGTGGACCCTGGGGTACTGGGAGCTGCTGGTAGAGCCTCTGTGGGTCTTGTGTCTGCTAGAGGAGTAACCTATGTGCTTGGGGCTGTTGGCTGAGTCTCTGGCTTTGGGACATTTGCAGCGGGCTTAGGGGGTATCCCAGCAGTAGCGTCAGGTCTCCGTGGTACTTGGGAAGTGACGGTAGCGGTGTCTGCTTTCCCTAGCTCTGGAGTGGTCGGGAACTCTGTGGTGACCTTGTTAGAAATTAAAGTACCTTTAAAGAAATTGCTCGAGACAAAAATTGAGAACAAAGAACATTTATTACAACAACATGCAAAGTTGGGTGCTTCCCCTTACCCTGGGAATACACACATATACTGGGGCTCACCCAACTTTTATACAGTGAATTTCAGTATCAGAATACCCTCCCCCTTACATTCTTCTGCCCCCTGGATGGGTTTGGCAGAGGCAATCCTTCCTGCCTACGTGCAGTTTCAGTACACTTGGAGGACCAGTGGGTATCCTGTGGGTGTCCCATCATGTCATTGTCCTTATTCACACCTTCCTGATTCTCGGGGCTACAATCTCTTGGTATGCGGAGTTGACTCATCCTGTCTAGGGTTGGTTAATTTAATATGTATAAATCTGTGTATGGTTAGCTAATTAGATATGTAGGACTTGGTACTTCTGTCCAGGGCTAGGAGACCTTTATCTGATCCAGACTACCTCAACTTCCTACATTCTATTGTACCTTACCATTCCTTTTCTTAGTCTTATGGTGGCTCTTGTCACACAGAAGATTCTTATGTTAATCGTGCTGACTCTGCTTTCCTGCATCCTAATCCCCAAGCTCATCCTGTTTGTACTGGTTACAGCCATTAACTGATGAATTTTAGTTTCTTCCATGTTCATAATTTTAGATCAATTTTCCCATCTCTCACAACCTGAAAGAAAGAGGTTATCATCTGGAGAACCCTGAAGGGGGCAAGTTTTGTCAGCAAGACACAGGAGTGGCTGATTAAAAAGGAATCAGTTGTGGATGTCCTGGAACAAGAAAAGCTTTCTCTCTGAAAACCAACAAGAACCTTTCTGACTGGTAACTATTAAGCACCAAAGCCTGATGAACTTTATTAATGTTAACTTCTGTGCACAGTACACCAACAAGCCTGCAGCAGACATGGACATACCCCTCCATAAATCTTCGTCCGCAAAGCCAAGCCAAAGAAAAGAAGAAGAATATCTATTGCTGCTGGGTTTTTCGGTCCTCTGGACTCGTAACATTTTATGGGGACTCGTTAAGCATTGGATGAGGAAAATACAAATACAGAGGATTATAGAGAATGATATGTGAAGGGAAATTTGTTGAGAAAGAAAATTTTCCAGAGGATAGATCTTTTGAGTTGCAATTGGAATTGGAGAAATTGAGTACGGAAGAAGAAAGAGAGAAGCAGAAATTTGAGATGCAGAATCAATAAAATGACGCAGAAGAAGCTGAAAAATGAGTTAGAGGAAGATGAAAGGCGGAACGAGGAAATTGAAAGGGACAGACCGTTTCAATTAGAGAAGTTCAAAATGAAGATGGAGGGAGGTAAGAGAATTGAGACTGTAACTCCTGGAGAGAGGTTTTTGGCCAGAAGAGAGGGAAATCTCATTCCTCCTTTTGATGAGGGAGATATAGATATATATTTCAGCTTCTTGAAAAGGTTTCTGAGAGCTCAAGATGGCCAAAAGTAAAGAGGCCTCTAATGCTCCAAAGTGTATTGAAGGGAAAAACACAAATTGCATCCTCTAGCTTGACTGCAGAGCAAGTGGCAAAATTCTTCTTTTTTTGGCTTGGCTTCGCGGACGAAGATTTATGGAGGGGGTAAAAGTCCACGTCAGCTGCAGGCTCGATTGTGGCTGACAAGTCCGATTCGGGACAGGCAGACACGGTTGCAGCGGTTGCAGGGGAAAATTGGTTGGTTGGGGTTGGGTGTTGGGTTTTTCCTCCTTTGTCTTTTGTCAGTGAGCTGGGCTCTGCGGTCTTCTTCAAAGGAGGTTGCTGCCCGCCGAACTGTGAGGCGCCAAGATGCACGGTTTGAGGCGATATCAGCCCACTGGCGGTGGTCAATGTGGCAGGCACCAAGGGATTTCTTTAGGCAGTCCTTGTACCTCTTCTTTAGTGCACCTCTGTCACGGTGTCCAGTGGAGAGCTCGCCATATAACACGATCTTGGGAAGGCGATGGTCCTCCATTCTGGAGACGTGACCCACCCAGCGCAGCTGGATCTTCAGCAGCGTGGACTCGATGCTGTCGGCCTCTGCCATCTTGAGTACTTCGATGTTAGGGATGAAGTCACTCCAATGAATTTTGAGGATGGAGCGGAGACAACGCTGGTGGAAGCGTTCTAGGAGCCGTAGGTGATGCTGGTAGAGGACCCATGATTCGGAGCCGAACAGGAGTGTGGGTATGACAATGGCTCTGTATACACTAATCTTTGTGAGGTTTTTCAGTTGGTTGTTTTTCCAGACTCTTTTGTGTAGTCTTCCAAAGGCGCTATTTGCCTTGGAGAGTCTGTTGTCTATCTCGTTGTCGATCCTTGCATCTGATGAAATGGTGCAGCCGAGATAGGTAAACTGGTTGACCGTTTTGAGTTTTGTGTGTCCGATGGAGATGTGGGGGGGCTGGTAGTCATGGTGGGGAGCTGGCTGATGGAGGACCTCAGTTTTCTTCAGGCTGACTTCCAGGCCAAACATTTTGGCAGTTTCCGCAAAACAGGACGTCAAGCGCTGAAGAGCTGGCTCTGAATGGGCAACTAAAGCGGCATCGTCTGCAAAGAGTAGTTCACGGACAAGTTTCTCTTGTGTCTTGGTGTGAGCTTGCAGGCGCCTCAGATTGAAGAGACTGCCATCCGTGCGGTACCGGATGTAAACAGCGTCTTCATTGTTGAGGTCTTTCATGGCTTGGTTCAGCATCATGCTGAAGAAGATTGAAAAGAGGGTTGGTGCGAGAACACAGCCTTGCTTCACGCCATTGTTAATGGAGAAGGGTTCAGAGAGCTCATTGCTGTATCTGACCCGACCTTGTTGGTTTTCGTGCAGTTGGATAATCATGTTGAGGAACTTTGGGGGGCATCCGATGCGCTCTCGTATTTGCCAAAGCCCTTTCCTGCTCACGGTGTCGAAGGCTTTGGTGAGGTCAACAAAGGTGATGTAGAGTCCTTTGTTTTGTTGAGTTGGTTACAGAAGCATCAAGACAAAAATTTAGGAGTTTACTGAAAACATGGAATCAATCTTATATAGATTTTGTTCTGAAGAAATCTGTATGTTTTGGTGGGCCTCAAAAGGAATAAACAATGATTTTGACAGATTGAGAGAATTGATATTAATAGAGGAAATTAAAAGGTGTGTCCCAAAGGAGATTAATTATACCTGGATGAGAGAGAGACATGGGGATGTGGTAACAAATGGCTAGATTAGTGGACAAATTTGCTCTAATTCAGAATAGCAGGCATTTTCAGAGAGTTAATGTGGAATAGATGAATAAACCTGTTCATAAGGTTTGAGTTGGAATTGGAATTGGAGAAATTGAGTATGGAAGAAGAGAGAAGCAGAAATTTGAGTTGCAGAATCAACAAAATGAGGCAGAAGAAGCTGAAAAATGGAGGAAACATGAGTTAGAGGAAGATGAAAGGAAGAAGATGTGGAGCAGGAGAGTAGGCCTGAAATTAAGAGTGGAGAAAATGCTAAGAGAAAAGATGATGGTAAGGTGGGAAAGGACAGAACTTCTGCATTTGTATGTCATTTATGTAAGAAACCTGGTCATGTGATTGTGAATTGTCTAGTGTTGAAAAATAAACAAGAAAAGGAGGGTTTACCAGAAGCATGTATTCAAACAGTGGAATTTAAGGAGAGCAGATGTTCCAAACATGGTCATGGATGTTTTCAAACCTTTTGTGTCAGAGGGCTTTGTTTCAGTAAAGGAGGGAGAACCACAGGTTCTAGTTAAAATTCTTAGAGATACTGGGGATGCTCAGTCATTGGTGTTGGAAAGTTTTTTAAAAACTCTGGATCAAAGAACTGACACAGGAGAGACAACTTTGATGAGAGGTGTTGGAGGTGAGGTAGCGTCAATATCGCTTCACAATATAGTGCTAAATTCAGAATTAGTTAAAGGACCAGTTGGAGTAGGAGTAATTTTGAAGTTACCCCTGCAGGGTGTCTCATTTTTATTAGGGAATGATTTGGCAGAGGAAAAAGTTGGGTCAGTTTTGAGATTAACAGATTGGTCGATGTGGTTAGAGAGGATGGTATCCTGCATGTACTGTAACGAGGCCTGTGATTAAGAAAATGATGACAGCGAATAAAATCCAGTTGATAGAAATTTTCCCAATACTTCTGAAGTACTTTTGAAAAAGCAGGGTCATTGTGAGAGTAAGGATTTCTCTTTATCAAGGAAAGAGTTAATTCACCAACAGGAAATAGATACAGAGCTTGTTACCTTAAGGGAGAAAGTAGTAACTGAACAGGAGATTAAAGAAATGGCTTGTGGATATTACCTGAAGGGTGAATTGTTGATGAGAAAATGGAGACCTCTTGATATTCCTGCTAATGAAGAGGTGGGGGGGTGATTCATCAGGTGATTGTTCCTAGAAATTACCAGAATTAAATTTTTAATCTAGCCCACAGTCCACCTTTGGGAGGCCATCTTGGTGTAAAGAAATGAATAAGATTTTGGAACAATTTTTCTGGCCTGGTTTGAGGAAGGATGTTGTAAATTGGTGCCGGACACGTCACTTTTGTCAGGTTGTGGGGAAACCTAACCAGGGTCCTCCAGTGACTCCATTACAACTTATTCCTGTTGTTGGGGAACCTTTCACTAGGGTTATTGTGGATTATGTAGGTCTGGGAATCAGTACTTGTTAACGATTATGTGTACAACGTTGAGATTTCCAGAGGCTATACCATTAAGGAATATTAAAGTCAAAACGGTGGTAAAGGCTCTGGAAAGATTTTTCACAGTTTTTGGATGACTGAAAGAGATCTAGAGTGATCAAGGATCTAACTTTATGTCTGGGTTGTTTCAGCAGGTTGGTTTATGAGTTGGGAATAAAACAGATCACTTCTTCTCCATACCATCCTGAAACTCAGGGATCTTTGGAAAGATTTCATTCTGCCCTTAAAAATATGATGAGGGTTTATTGTCTAGAGAATGGAAGAGATTGGGATGAAAGTTATTTGCAGCAGGGGAGGGTGTGCAGGAGTCATTAGGTTTCAGCCCTTTTGAAATTGTGTTTAGACATCAGGTTAGAGAAGCTTTAATGTTGATAAAAGAACAGTGGGTTAATGAGGATGTTAGAAACAGAATTACCTTTAAAGAAATTGCTCGAGACAAAAATTGAGAACAAAGAACATTTATTGTACAACAGTGAAAAGTTGGGTGCTTCCCCTTACCCTGGGAATACACACATACACTGGGGCTCACCCAACTTTTATACAGTTGATTTCAGTATAGGAATACCCTCCCCCTTACATTCTTCTGCCTCCTGCTGGAGAGGTTTGGCATTAGGCAATCCTTCCTGCCTACGTGCAGTTTCAGTATACTTGGAGGACCAGGGGGTATAAATCTGTGTAAGGTTAGCTAATTAGATATGTAGGACTTTGTACTTCTGTCCAGGGCTAGGAGACCCTTATCTGATCCAGACTACCTCAACTTCCTACATTCTATTGTTCCTTACCACTCCTTATCTTAGTCTTATGGTCTTGTCACAAAGACTAGAAGATTCTTATGTTAATCGTGCTGACTCTGCTTTCCTGCATCCTAATTCCCAAGCTCATCCTGTTTGTACTGGTTACAGCCATTAACTGATGTATGAATTTTAGTTTCCTTCATGTTCATAATTTTAGATCAGTTTTCCCATCTCTCACAAGGATGTGCAGTTGAATTTGCTGGATTATGTTTCTAAATTTAAAGATAGGTTACAAAAAGTGTGGACTTTGGCTCAAGAGAATTTGGAAATGGCTCAGGGTAAAATGAAGCATTTATTTGACAGGAAAGCTCAGGTGAGGAATTTTAAGACAGGAAGTAAAGTTTTGATTTCGTTTCCAAAACATGACAATCCTTTGAGAGCTAGATTTTCTGGACCGTACATAGTTAAATCAAAACTGAATGATGTTGTTAACATTCCAAGTAGAAGGAATAAAACTCGGTCCTAGAGGCCGCCATGGTTAGGGGGACATTTTGCAGCCCTGTGGGCTGTTGGGGCTGATTTAAACATTCACATCCTTGGTCCTGTCCTGTACACCACTGGGGTACATGGTGAAAGTTCACGATGGAGACTCGCTGGCAGTCAGGGTTGAGATGGGAGACCTGTGTCACAGGCTTGGTTCTGCAGGCTGGCAAAAACAGGATGAGATTATGCAACGGCCATAAGGGGCCAGTGGGATCATTTGAGTTGGAGGCTCAGCCCTCTGGGGTACCTGGGTGCTGTTACGGACTGGCGCACTGCCCTCTATCTGGCCGATGCCTGATGACATCCCTCATAGACTGCCTCTTCTCTTCACTGTCCATATTCTCCCACTAAAACTCATCAAACCACCGTCTCACTCACTATCTCTGAACTGGTCACTTCTGGCCACCTTCATTCCACTGCCAAAAGCATCATTGTTTAGTACCCCCCACACTGACAGGTTCTTCCACCCACCAGGATCCACCAACCCAATTGTTCCCGACAGACCCTTTGTTTCCATTGGCTCCTGCCTTACCGAACTGGTATCCGCTGACCTCCTCCCTCGTCCAGTCATTTCCCACTTACTCCTGCTACACTTCAGATGACCTCCATCAATGAATCAACTTCCAGTTCCGTAACAGATTATTTAGGAATATTTTTGGGAAATAAAATGGTAAAATTAGAGAAGGTTACATACATACACATACTTTAAAACTGATCTTATTTGAAATATGGAGATTTAATATTCACATTGACTTTACAGAAGTTATGGAGAATGCTATGGAGATTTTACAAATGGCTGTTAATTGAAGTGAATGAATGGACTATTGTCTTTAAAGCCACAGCAAGAGACAGGCCAGCTCCTAATACCTCTTCCCAGAAAGGTCAATACTGGGTTATTTTTAACTAAAAGCAACAGATTGACCAAAATACAAACTCCTATTGTTTGCTGGTGAAGGTCAGGGGTTTTGCAAGTTAGAGAGAGAAGGACATGGCAGTTTGAGTCTGTGAGAGAGAGAGAGAGAGAGACAGAAGGGAGTCTTTGACTGTGTGTGATACAGAAAGCTGTACAAAGCCAGGAGAAGCTTGTTGGAACTGGACCGGAAGCTCCAGAGTGGCGGATGGCTGGAAGTGCGATCTGTCTGATGTTTCTCTTGGAATAATGGGAATAGAAAGGAACTCTGTGTGGTCAGAAAGAAAGAGGTTATCTTCTGGAGAACGCTGGTGGGGCAAGTTTCATCAGCGAGACATTGAGGTGACTAATGGTGGTCCCTCAGTTGTGGACATCCTGGAACCTGCAAATTTACAAAGAACCTTCCTGAGCAGTAAACTTTATCCATGTTAAATTCTGTGCACAGTAAGAGAATTGCCTGCAACCAGTGAACTTGGAAGAAGGAGAAGTGAGATTGAACTCTGAACCAAAGAACTTTTCTTAAATTTACACACACGTTACATAAACATGAGCTTAGAATTAGAAGGGGGTGAAGTTGGGTTAGTTAAGTTAATAGTGATAAGTTAAAGTTTGGTTGTCTTTTTATGTTTAAAGATAATTAAAAACAACTTTAGTTTAAGTAACTATTTGTTGTGGTGAATATCTATTGCTGCTGGGTTTTTGGGGTCCTTTGGACTCATAACAGTTCCCTGAACTCGATCACATCCCCCAAAGCCTTTTGTTTCCTTCTTTTTTTTTATTTTTTTTAAATTTTTTATTTTTCACACCATAAATCACAATAGCCATGATCTTGACATCAGACCAAACCAGCACCCACCCCCCCCCCCGCCCTCCCACCCCTCTCAGTCTGACAGAAGTTCTTCTCGCCCATAGCCTTTGCTGTCGATGAATGTGAACATTGTGAGCAGTTCCAATTTAGCACCAAATATAATTCATCAGGCACACCTGCCTGTCACATACTGAAGTCAAATGGAATTTGTATAATTTCATTGATCGCCACATCCTTCACGTTTTTGTACATTGTCTTCTGTGTTTGTTTTCAGCCATGAAATTAGTTGGACATAAATAGACCCGGCAGAATCGGTGCTGTAATTGATGGTGAGAATATGATGGGTCGTTGTAAAGTTTCAACTTATCAGCTCTAATGTGTCGGAGCTTTTTAATTATTTAGAATAGCTGCTGGGAAAGAAGTTGGAATATTACATTTTAAAACACTGACAAGTGCCACGTCTTTGTGCAACATCAACAGGTCAGTCCCGAGGCGGCGGCAAAACTGGAATTAAAACAGCGCTTCACGGAATTGGATGAAACAGGATCTGACAGTGCTGCGGTTTGGTTTGCAAAAGGCTAATAAGCAAAGTTTAACTTTAAATAACTTTGTATTCTTGTGCCGGATGTGTATTAGCATTCAAAATTGCCGATGTGGCAGGGTGCGCCAGTCCGCAGTGCAAAGACCAGAAGGGCTTTGAAGGACTCGTCCAGAGGGAGCTTTAAGGAATTGGTCCAGAGGAGCTTTGAGGGACAGGTCCAGAAGGAGCTTTGAGGGACTGGTCCAGAGGGAGCTTTGAGGGGCTGGTCCAGAAGGAGCTTTGAGGAATTGGTCCAGAGGAGCTTTGAAGGGACTGGTCCAGAGGGAGCTTTGAGAAATTGGTCCAGAGGAGCTTTGAGGGACTGGTCTAGAAGGAGCTTTGAGGGACTGGTCCAGAAGGAGCTTTGAGGGATTGGTCCAGAAGGAGCTTTGAGGGACTGGTCCAGAAGGAGCTTTGAGGGACTGGTCCAGAAGGAGCTTTGAGGAATTGGTCCAAAAGGAACTTTGAGGGACTGGTCCAGAGGAGCTTTGAAGGACTAGTCCAGAAGGAGCTTTGAGGAACTGGTCCCAAAGGAGCATCGTTGGTTCTAAAGGCTACGGCGCGGAGCCTGAACACAGCTACATGGATTCAACTACATGAACTCAGCAAACTGGTAGAAGTCAAAGAGCAACGCGGTGGGCAAGCGACTGAGCAGGACTGAGGGAGGAAGACGGTTCGAGGGGCATCCCCGAAGGACCGCTTGAATGATCAGAGCATCTGGGCTGTGGAAGGGCACTGAAGTGGGAGAGTTTTGAATACGGTCATTGGGGCAGATCGGAGGCCGTCCAGCACAATCGGAGATTTGGAGCAGATCTCCGGGCCACTTGAATGGAGATTCTGGGTGAGCGGAGCTTGAGGTATCTGCTTTTATTCAGCGGACTCTTGGAGTGTCTCGGCTTTGTTGGGGTGATCTATGGCTGGCCATCCCTGGTGTTCGTTCTGAAGGATAAAGCTTTCTTCGCCGATCTCTGCCTGGCCGTGCACAATTCCAGTGATTCTGGAGCCAGGAACGTCACCGGTAAGTGCATGTTGGAGTGGGTGAGAGGCCAGATGACCCAAAGGCAATTAAGTGAACGGGTGAAAGTGAATCAATGAACAAAGGATAAGGATAAATCATACAAATCGGAAAGGAACATGATCGGCAAATGACAAAAAGTGCGTTGGAGAGGAGCAAAGGGGAACGAAAGAGGGAAGGATGGTAAAAATGTTAAACAGAGATGGAGAGGGAAAGACGGAGAGGGAAAGAGGGGGAGGGAGAAAGAGGGAGAGGGAAAGAAGGAGAGGGAAAGAGGGAGAGGGAAAATGAGAGGGAAAGAGGGAGAAGAAAAGAGGGAGAGGGAAAGGGGAGAGGGAAAGGGGGAGAGGGGAGGGAGAGGGGAAGAGAGAAAGAGGGAGAGGAGGAGAGGGAGCAGGAAAAAGGAGGGAAAGAGGGAAAGGGAAAGAGGGAAAGGAAAAGGGAGAGGGAAAGAGGGAGAGTCTGTGACAGGGAAAGAGGGAGAGGGTGAGAGGGAGAGACGGTGACAGGGAAAGAGGGAGAGGGGGAGAGCGAGAGGGAAAGAGGGAGAGGGGAGAGTGAGAGGGAAAGAGAGAGGGAAACAGGGAGAGGGAGAGAGGGAAAGAGGGAGAGAGGGAAAGAGGGGAGAGGGGAGAGGGAGGGGGAGAGGGAAAGTGGGAGAGGAGGAGAGGGAAAGAAGGAGGGGGAAATAGGGAAAGGGAAAGAGGGAGAGGGAGAGAGGAGAGGGAGAGTGGGAGAGGGAAAGAGGGAGAGGGAAAGGGGAGAGGGCGAGAGGGAAAGAGGGAGAGGGAGAGAGGGAGTGGGAAAGAGGGAGAGGGGAGGGAGAGGGGAAGAGAGAAAGAGGGAGAGGAAGAGAGGGAGCAGGAAAAAGGGAGAGGGAAAGAGGGAAAGGGAAAGAGGAAAAGGAAAAGGGAGAGAGAAAGAGGGAGAGCGGAAGAGGGAAAGAGGGAGAAGGAGAAGGTGAGAGGGTGAGAGGGAGAAGGAATGAGGGAGGGAAAGAGGGAGAGGGAAAGAGGGAGAGGAAAAGTGGGAGATAAAGAGAGGGAAAGAGAGAGAGGGAGAGAAAGAGAAAGGGAATAAGGGAGAGAGGGAAAGAGAGAGAGGGAGGAAGAGAGGGAGGGAAAGGGAGAGAGGGTGAGAGGTAGAAGGAAAGAGGGACAGAAAAAGGGAGAGGGAAAGGGAGAGGGAAAGAGGGAGAGGGAAAGAGGGAGAGGGAAAGAGAGAAAGAGGGAGAGGGAAAGGGAGAGGGAAAGAGGGAGTAGGAAAGGAGAGGGAGAGAGGGAGAGGGAGAGGGAGAAGGAAAAGGGAGAGGGAGAAGGAAAGGGAGAGAGAGTGGGAGAGGGAAAGAGGGAGAGGGAAAAAGGGAGAGAGGGAAAGAGAGATAAGGAGAGGGAAAGAGGGAAAGGGAGAGAGGGAAAGTGGGAGAGAGAAAGAGGGAGATGGAGAGGGAAAGGGAGAGGGAAAGAGGGAGAGAGGGAGTGGGAGAGGGAAAGAGGGAGATGAAAAAAAGGAGAGGGAGAGGGAAAGTGGGTGAAAGAGGGAGAGGGAAAGAGGGGGATGTCATGATAATGAATATGTATGAGATGTACCGGAAGTCACGTGGTATGAGAGAGAGATAAGAACAGAGCAGGAGAACAAAGGAAGGGAAAATAAAGCCACAGAGAAGTTTACCTGATAAACTTGTGTTTAATGTTTTATTAACTTCACATTTCGGGCCACAAATGTGACATTGGCGACGAGGATGAAAGAAGCTTGAAGAAAATTAAAGACTAAACAAGATTACAGAGGATTACAGACAACTTCAAGGTGATAAGAATTTTCTCTGTGACTCAGTACTTTTGGGGCTGGAATATTTCCTCATGGCTAGTGCAAACAGTGACTTTCTAACACATAGTGGAATTGCTCATTTTGACCCAACGGGTGATGCAAGCACTGTAAGTGTGAAGTGGAAGGCATGGCTGGAAGAATTTGAATCCTATGCCGACAGTCGTGGCCTATTTCTAGATACCGGTACAGTTGAACAAAAAGCGCAGAGAAGAGCGTTACTTCTTTTCACTGTTGGAGCCGCTGTTCGGGAAACATTTAAGACACTTTTGAATACTGGAAGAAAGGATGAGTACCGGAAAGCGGTAGATGCATTAAATGCACACTATGTAGTGACACCGAATGCTACATTTCAACGCCATTTGTTTCGGAGAACGAGACAAGAAGATGGCCAGACAATTGCTCAGTACGTGACGAGACTACGCCAGCTAGCTGTTGGATGCAAAACTCAGAAGACGTCTACTGGAAAGAGGGAGTGAGTTGGAACTCACCGATGCTTTAAGCATTGCTGCTGCATTAGAGGCTGTTGAAGGGCAATTTCATACCATGACCCTGAAAGACAACTCAAGCCAGCAAATTAAGAGGCTCTCACATCGCCATAATCAGCCAAGATATACGTCGACACAGGACGTGGAGTGTTATCGATGTGGAAACCGAGGTCACTTTGGAAAAGACCCATATTGCCTGGCCAAAGGCAAAGTTTGCGGAAAGTGTGGAGGTAAGGTCCACTTTGCAAAGAAGTGCAAAAGCGAGTCCAATGCAGACCAGAAGAGGAAGAGTACAACTTCCAAAGGCAAAGCCTGGGGGAAAGGAAAGTATCCTGGAAAGAAAGATTCCATTCGCCAGATAGACGGTGACGATGATGATACCCAGGAGGGACAGAGTTGTTACCAATTTACGTTGAATGAAGTACATCATGAGAAGGTCCCAGTGATCATTGGTGGAGTGACAGTGCAGGTCATTGTAGACTCAGGCAGTGACAGTAATGTGATTGATCGACATTTATGGGAGAAGTTGAAAAGGAAAAAGATCATCTGTACCTCAAAGAAGTGTTCCAAGAAACTGTATCCATACACAGCAACCAAGCCATTGCAGACCATTGGATGTTTTACTGCAACTGTTGAAGCTGGAGATAAGTACACCGAAGCAAAGTTTATGGTCATAGAAGAGAGGGGAGAACCATTGTTGAGTAGAAGCACAGCGCAAGACCTGGCAATACTTCATATTAGAGCTTGTGTCAATTCAATTCAGTCATACGAGGATATGAAGCAAGAATTCCCCGCAGTCTTCCAAGGAGTAGGAAAGTTCATTCCTAATTTCGCTACAATGGCAGAACCACTAAGGAAACTAACCAGGAAAGGAGTACCATTTCATTTTGGATCTGAGCAGAAGAAAGCGTTCACAGCGCTGAAGCAAAGCCTGACAGATGCAAAAACTCTTGGATATTACGATCCGGCGGCATCAACCAAAGTCATAGCGGATGCCAGCCCGGTTGGTTTAGGAGCTGTGTTGGTCCAGATGCATGATGGAGGACCAAGAATCATTGCCTATGCCAGCAGATCGTTATCAGATGTGGAAAGAAGATACTCTCAGACAGAGAAAGAAGCACTCGGACTTGTATGGGCCTGTGAGAGGTTCCATGCATATTTATACGGCATTGAATTTGAACTCATCACAGATCATAAGCCATTAGAGGTGATCTATGCACCTAGATCCAAACCATGTGCCAGAATAGAGAGATGGGTACTCAGACTACAACCCTACAAATATAAAGTAATCCACATTGCAGGGAAAACAAACATTGCAGATCCGCTGTCCAGATTGGTGAAGGATGGAGGTCCACAATCCAAGTCAGAATTGGGAACAGAAACAGAGAGCTTTGTACGCTTCGTAGCTATTCAGGCAACACCGAAAGCTATGTCTACGAAGGAAGTCGAGAGAGAATCCGAACGTGATCCAGAACTCATGGAAGTAAGAGAATGCATACAGAGTGGACAATGGGACAAGTGTACTCACAAGGCTTACATTCCCATTAGAGACGAACTTTGTTGCATCGGACAGTGTGTATTAAGAGGTTGCAGATTGGTGATACCGCAAAGATTGAGACCGAAGATCGTATCCTTAGCACATGAAGGACACCTAGGCATTGTTGGTACCAAGCAAAACCTCAGGACCAAGGTATGGTGGCCAGGTTGTGATAAAGACGCAGAGAAATTTGTTAAAACTTGTCACGGATGTCAAATCACAAGTAGGAGTAATCCGCCAGAACCGATCCGGAGTACGCAACTTCCGACAGGACCATGGATCGACGTAGCTGTTGATTTTCTTGGACCTTTACCGACGGGTGAATCAATTATGGTAGTGATAGATTACTACAGCAGATACTATGAGTACGTGGTGTTGAAGTCCACAACCACTGAAAAAACAATACAAGCGTTAGCAGAGATATTCGCAAGATATGGATTACCTGTTACATTATACTCTGACAATGGTCCACAATTCATTTCAGAGACATTTACGGAATACATGAGGACCACAGGTATCCACCATCATAAAGTAACTCCGAAATGGCCGCAAGCCAACGGAGAAGTAGAGAGACAAAATCAGTCCATTGAAAAACGATTGAGGATTGCACACGCAGAAGGACAAAATTGGCGAGAAGCATTGCTATCTTATGTGGCTGTCTATCGAGCAATGCCTCATGCAACCACTGGAAAAAGTCCTGCAGAAGCATTTTTTGGGGAAAAATCCGCACCAAAAATACCAGAAATAAAGGAAATCCGAGACGACCAGGAGATGAGGGACCACGATGCTGAAAAGAAAGGGGCAGCAAAGCTGTACACAGATTCGAAACGTGGAGCCAAGTACTCAGACATCATGCCAGGAGATAATGTTCTAGTGAGGCATGAAACTGGTGGTAAGCTAGACACACCTTATTACCATCAACCTTATACTGTCGTATCCAGAAGTGGCAGTATGTTGACAGTCAAGTCTCCGACTGGAGTCCTGTATAAGAGAAATGTATCAGGTGTAAAAAGGTACCAGTCCAGAGATACATCGAGCGAAGAGGTTGAAAGGCCAATACGAGATGCTGAAACTGAGAGACCTGGTGATGTTCCAGAGGCAGTTACCAGCACTCCTGATGAAGTGACTAGAGCGCCAGAAACACCCGAAGCAGCGGTGAGCAGTATTTTTGACGCTGAGAGTGAACAACCGAGAAGTGACGACAATATCGCAGGCAGGCCGAAACGAAACCGGAAAGTGCCCAAACGATACGAAGACTTTGTGCCATAGTTTTAATAAGAACTTTGGGACAGTATTTAATCTTATATCATAAAGTGCATGTATGAGTGCTGTAGGAAGTAAATTTTATGTAGTTGAGTTATAGCATTACCATTAGTTACGATGTTTGTATGTTTCCGAGGGATATTGGTAAGTGAAGGTAAAGTTTATTTCTGATTAAAGGAGGGATGTCATGATAATGAATATGTATGAGATGTACCGGAAGTCACGTGGTATGAGAGAGAGTTAAGAACACAAGCAGGAGAACAAAGGAAACGGGAGAATAAAGACACTCAGAAGTTTACCTAATAAACTTGTGTTTAATGTTTCATTAACTTCACATTTCGGGCCACAAATGTGACAGGGGAGAGGGAAGGAGAGGGGAGAGGGAGATGGTGAGAAGGAGGGGGTGAGAGGGAGAGGGAGAGGGAAAGAGGGAGAGGGAAATGGAGAGAGAGTGGTAGAGGGAAATGGAGAGAAAGTGGGAGAGGGAAAGAGGGAGAGGGAAATAGGGAAAGAGGGAAAGAGGGGGAGGGAAAAAGGGAGAAGGAGAGGGAAAGAGGGAAAGAGAGGGAGGGAAAGAGGGTGAAAGAGGGGGAGGGTTAGAGAGAGAGGGAGAGAGGGAAAGAGGGTGAGAGGGAAAGTGGGTGAAAGAGGGAGAGAGAAAGAGAGGGAGATAGGGAAAGAGAGAGGGTGAGGGAGACGGCGAAAGAAGTAGAGGGAAAGATGTAGAGGGAGAGTGAGAAGGAAAGGGGGAGAGGGAAAGAGGAAAAGGTGGGGAGGGGAAAAAGGGAGAAGGAGAGGGAAAGAGGGAGAGGGAAAGAAGGAAAGAGGGAGAGGGAGGGAGGGAAAGAGTGAGAGGGAGAGAGGGAAAGAGTGAGAGAAGGAATGAAGGTGAAAGAGGGAGAGGGAAAGAGAGAGAGGGAGAGTAGGAAAGAGGGAGAGGGGGAGAGGGAAAGAGGGAGATGGAAAATGTGAGGGGGAAATAGGGAAAGGGAAAGAGGGAGAGGGAGAGGGGAGAGAGGAGAGGGAGAGAGGGAAAGAGGGAGAGGGGGAGAGGGGGAGAGGGAAAGAGGGAGATGGAAAGTGTGAGGGGGAAATAGGGAAAGGGAAAGAGGGAGAGGGAGAGGGGAGAGAGGAGAGGGAGAGCGGGAGAGGGAAAGAGGGAGAGGGAGAAGGTGAGAGGGTGAGGGAGAGGGAATGAGGAAAGAGAGAAAGAGAGGGAAAGGGGAGAGGAAAAGTGGGGGGAAAGAGAGAGAGGGAGAGACAAAGAGAGAAAGGGAATGAGGGAGAGAGGTAAAGAGAGAGGGAGGGAGAGGAGGGAGAGGGAAAAGTGAGAGGGAAAGAAGGAGAGGGAAAAAGAGAGGGAGAGAGGGAAAGTGGGAGGGAAAGAGGGAGAGAGGGCATGGAAAGAGGGAGGAAGAGGGAAAGGGAGAGGGAAAGAGAGAGGGAGAGAGGGAGTGGGAGAGGGAAAGAGGGAGAGAGTGAGAAAGAGGGAGAGGGAAAGGGAGAGAGGGAGAGAGAAAGAGAGAGAGGGGGAGAGGGAGAGAGGGAAAGAGGGAGAGGGAAAGAGGGAAAGAGGGGGAGGGAAAAAGAGAGAAAGAGAGGGAGAGGTAGAGAGAGAGGGAAAGAGGGAGAGGGAAGGAGAGGGGTGAGGGAGAGTGGGAGAGGGAATGGAGATGGTGAGAGGGAGAGGGTGAGAGGAAGAGGGAAAGAGGGAGAGGGAGAGGGAAAGGGAGAGAGAGTGGGAGAGGGAAGGAGTGAGAGGAAAATGGAGAATGAGGGAAAGAGGGAGATAGGGAAAGAGGGAAAGAGGGAGAGGGAAAGAGGGAAAGAGGGAGAGGAAAAGAGTGAAAGAGGAAGAAGGAAAGAGGGAGAGGGAGAGTGAAAGGGAAAGTAGGAGAGAGAAAGAGAGAGAGGGGAGAGGGAGAGAGGTAAAGAGGGAGAGGGAGAGAGGGAGGGGGAAATAGGGAAAGAGGGAAAGAGGGGAGGAAAAAAGGGAGAAGGAGAGGGAGAGAGAGAGGGAAAGAGGGAAAGTGGGAGAGGGAAAGAGTGAGAGTGGGAAAGAGGGTGAAAGAGGGGGGAGGGTTAGAGAGAGATGGAGAGAGGGAAAGAGGGAGAGGGAAAGGGAGAAGGAAAGATGGGGAGGGAGGGAAAGGGGAGAGAGGGAAAGTGGGTGAAAGAGGGAGAGGGAAAGAGAGAGAGGGAGAGGGAAAGAGGAAGAGGGAAAGAGGGCGAGCGGGTGAGGGAGACGGGGAGAGTGAAAGAAGTAGAGGGAAAGAGGTAGAGGGAGAGTGAGAGGGAAAGGGGAGAGGAAAGAGGGAAAGAGGGAAAGGGAAAGAGGGAGAGGGAGAGAGGGAAAGAGTGAGAGAAGGAAGGAAGGTGAAAGAGGGAGAGGGGAAGAGAGAGAGGGAGAGGGAAAGAGAGAGAGGAGAGTGGGAAAGGGGGAGAGGGAAAGAGGGAGATGGAAAATGTGAGGAGGAAAGAGGGAATGGGAAAGAGGGAGAGGGAGAGGGGAGAGAGGAGAGGGAGAGTGGGAAAGAGGGAGAGGGAAAGAGGGAGAGGGAAGAGGGAGAGGGAAGAGGGAAAGAGGGAGATGGAAAGTGTGAGGGGGAAATAGGGAAAGAGAAAGAGGGAGAGGGTGAGGGGAGAGAGGAGAGGGAGAGCGGGAGAGGGAAAGAGGGAGAGGGAGAGGGAGAAGGTGAGAGGGTGAGAGGGAGAGGAAATGAAGGAGAGGGAAAGAGAGAGAGGGAAAGGGGAGAGGGAAAGTGGGAGAGAAAGAGGGAGGGAAGAGAGAGAGGGAGAGACAAAGAGAGAAAGGGAATGAGGGAGAGAGGGAAAGAAAGAAAGAGGGAGGTAGGGAGGGAGAGGTAGAGGGAAAGAGGGAGAGGGAGAGGGAAAGGGAGAGAGAGTGGGAAGAGGGAAGAAGAAGAAAGA
>NC_091479.1:23375042-23595042 GCF_036971445.1 Narcine bancroftii | reverse complement strand
CACCATCACTGTGCAGTCCACACACGTCCCATCCCCTACACACCATCATGGGTCAGTCCACATTCATCCCACTCCCAACAAATAATCACGGTGCTGTCCGGATACATCCCATCCCTACACCCCATCACGGTTCAGTCCGGATATGTCCCATCCCCTACACACCATCACGGTTCAGTCCGGATATGTCCCATCCCCTACACACCATCACCATTCAGTCTGGACACAGCTCATCCCCTAGACACCATCAGAGTTCAGACCAGACACGTCCCATACCCTATACACCACACATGTCAAACTCTGGCCAATATGGCCCGCGATATAATTATATTTGGCCCGCAAGATCATTTCAATAAATGTATTAAAGGTGGCCCGCCCTGCAGCGAGAGCCGATGCTGTTTTTTGGTAATGTCACCCCCACCATCCTCCCCCTTCATTGCACATCCTTCCCCATTGTAACACGAGAAATTGTAATGAGAAGTCTGTCGATGTCATCAGCCGGCAAGCCAGATGGAAGGCTCCCCGCACAACCAGTCACTTCTCCCACCTGTCGAGCGGTGCGGCGGATGGGCGAGCGCCTGTGATTTCCTGTCGGCGCGATGGGCATGGCAGGCTGCGCACGGCCCCCGGGCAGCGCGAGCCCCACGCGACTGGCACCGGACGGCCCTTCCACAGCGCGAGCGCACTTCTCCCGGTCGCCACGGCCTTCAGCGCTTGCACCCGCACGGACCCCAGGGACGGCTGGTTCGGCCCTGCACGTGAAGAGAGAGATGGTGGCTGTCTGCAAAGGCTGATCGGCAGCGCGCTGGGCCTGAGTGGGTGGGTAAGCAGGGGTGGGCAGAGGGTGTTGGTGAGGAGTAATGGGCAGGAGAAGTTATGGTGGTGCGAGGGGCAGTTAGAGGGAGGGATGAGTAGAAGGAGGGGTGGATAGGGAAGAGGTAAAAGGGGAAGGGCAAGGCGAGTAGGGGAGGGGTGATTTGAGGGTGAGAGACGGGTAGAGGGAGGAACAGGTTGAGGGGAAAGGCAGTAGAGGGGCGTGTATAGGATGGGGTGGGTAGAGGCAGAGCGAGTGGAATGAGGGGTGAGAAGAGGTTGGGTAAAGGACTGGTCAGGTAGAGGGATTATGGGTCGAGGGTGAATAGAGGCCTAGAGCCTGAGGAGTGAGCAGGAAATGCTGAGTCCTGATGCAGGCCAAAATGGACACAGCCTGTGAATGCTGACTACATCTCCACAGGGACCAAATAGGTTTCCCTCAGGTCAAGCAAAGGGTGAACTTGAGCTACCTACTCCTGACCTGTAACATTATCCTCCTAAAGTTATATCCTAAAGTTTAACATTACATATGTTGAAAGAAGAGAAAACATGCAGATTTTGTTGAAATTTTTCAATAAATATTTAGTTCGGCCCTCGACTTAATCCAAGTTTTTAATTTTGGCCCTCCGTGAATTTGAGTTTGACACCCCTGCTATTCACCATCACTGTTCAGTCCAGACACGTCCCATCCCCTACAAACCATCACGGTTCCGTCCGGATACGTCCCATCCCTACACGCCATCACAGTTCAGTCTGGACAAGTCCCATCCGCTTCACACCATCACTATGCAGTCCACACACGTTCCATACCCTACACACCATCACGCTTCAGTCTAGATATGTTCCATCTCCTACACACCATCACCGTTCAGTCTGGACACAGCTCATCCCCTAGACACCATCAGAGTTCAGTCCAGATACCTCCCATCCCTACACACCATCACGCTTCAGTCCGGATATGTCCCATCCCCTACACACCATCAAAATTCAATCCGGACATGTCCCATCCCCTATAGACCATTACGGTTCAGTCTGGATACATTCTTTTTTTAAAATTTTTTTTTCACACTATAAACCACATTGATCAAGATACATACATTTTTCTTTTCAAATATATTCAGTGTCGTTTTCTCCTCCCCCCCTCCCTTTTCCCATCCCACCCTCCCTACCTCCCCTCCCATTCATTTAAAGTTCAGAATCTAAGATACATTAAACCCGTCAAACAATGTTGTCACTCAATAAAAATAAACAAGAAATTCCACTGAGTCAATTCTTTTCATTCCCTTCTCCTTCTGTCATTTTAGGTGGTAGATGTCCCCGGTAGGTTTTCTCTATTGTGTTTCATGTATGACTCCCATATTTGTTCAAATATTGTAATATTATTTCTTAAATTATATGTTATTTTTTCTAATGGAATACATTTATTCATTTCTATATACTTTTGTTGTATTCTCAAGTTATCTTCTAATTTCCAGGCTGACATAATACATTTTTTTGCTACAGCTAGGGCTATCATAACAAATCTTTTTTGTGCTCCATCCAAATCGAGTCCAAATTCTTTGTTTTTTATGTTACTTAGGAGGAAGATCTCTGGGTTTTTTGGTATATTGCTTTTTGTGATTTTATTTAATATCTGGTTTAGATCTACCCAGTCTGGATACATTCCATTCCCTACACACCATCACAGTTCAGTCCGGACCAGTCCCATCCCCTACACACCATCATGGGTCAGTCCACACTCGTCCCACCCTCTACTAACCATCACAGTTCTGTCCGGACACTTTCCATCCCTACACACCATCAGGGTTCAGTCCGGACATATCCCATACCCTACATACCATCACCGTTCAGTCCAGACACATCCCATCCCCTACAAACCTTCACAGTTCCGTCCGGATACGTCCCATGCCCTACACACCATCAGAGTTCAGACCGGACACGTCCCATACCCTACACACCATCACAGTTCAGTCTGGACACGCCCATCCCGTGCACACCATCACCATTCACTCTGGATACGTTCCATGCCCTACACACCATCAGAGTTCAGTCCGGACACTTCCCATCCCTACATAAAATCACAGCTCCGTCTGGACATTTCCCATCCCCGACACACCATCATACTTTGTCCGTAAAAGTCCCATCTCCTACACACAATCATGGGTCAGTCCACACTTGTCCCACCCCCTACAAACCATCACGGTTCCATCCGGATACTTCCCATCCCTATACACCATCACGGTTCAGTTCGGATATGTCCCATCCCCTACACACCATCACGGTTCAGCCAGGACACGTCCCATCCCCTACACACCATCATGGTTCAGTCTAGATACGTTCCATCCCCTTCACACCACCACCGTTCAGTCCGGACACGTCCCATACCCTACACACCATCACCGTTCAGTCTGGACACATCCCACCTCCTACACACCATCACGGTTCAGCCCGGAGATGTCCCATCCCCTACACACCATCACGGTTCCGTCCAGATACCTCCCATCCCCTACACACCGTCATGGTTCAGTCCGGACACGTCCTATCCCCTACACACCATCACCCTTCAGCCCGGTCACGTCCCATCCCCTACATGTCATGTTGGTTTTCAGCTTTGTGGAAGCAGAGGACTGGCGCAGGACAGAAGAAAATCTGGAAAACACAACCCCCCCCCCCACCTCTTTGAGAAAGACAAGGAGCAGACAGACCCCTAGGGATGATAACCACGGCTCAGACCAGTGAGGGCCTTTGCAGCTGGGGAACACACAGGCTGTGTGATGCTGCCGTCTGCATTCAAGGATCTCGCAACAAGCTGCGGATTCAAGAGACTGTATCGAGACTGGCTGAAGGGGTACCAGGTATTGGAGCTGGGATATGAGGGGGTGTCGAGGGCATAGGGTCGAGCAGCATGGCTATGGTTATGTGGCATGTTTAGGGTCAGTAGGCGGCACAGCTGGCATCAGGCTGCATGGTTAGCAGTGGGTGGCCCGGTTAGCATCGGATGACATGGTTAGCGTAGGACAGCACGGTAGATGTCTGATGGCATGGTTAGTGTCAGGTGGCACAGTTAGCAAAAGGCGGCATATTTAGGGTCAGGCTGTATGGTTAGGGTTAGGTGACACGGTTAACAGAATAGTGTAATCGTCACTGACTTTATTGGGCTGCAGCCCTGCCTTTTATAGGCAGCCAGCCATGTCACCACCAGGGCATGGCTCGACCGAGGCTGATTGCTGATTGGCTGTCCCGGATGTGCGGGCCCAGATTGGACCTCCTGCGATCCACTGGAGGTTATTGGTCGATTCGGCTTCTATTCCTGCAGTCTATGGGAGTGGGCGTCTCATCCCACATGCTGTCTGCCTGATTGTTGTGTTTGCTGTGTCAGCCCATGGAGCGGGCCACGGGCCGCTACAGGGGGTTGGATGTTTACCATATAATATATAACCATTACTGTATGGAAACAGGCCATGACAGCCCTTCTAGTCTGTACCAATTTAAGTGAAACTCCACTAGTCCCACCTACCTGCTCCCTCTCCATAACCCACCAGTCCCCTCACACCAATGCACTCATGCAACCTCCTCTTAAATGACAAAATTGACCCTGTTGCAACCACCTCTTCCAGAAGGTCATTCCTCTCAGCCACCACTCTCTGAGTGAAGAAGCTCCCTCTCATGTTACTTCTAAAGTTTTGCCCCCTAACCCTTAACTTAAGACCCTTTGTTCCAATCTCCCCTACCCTCAAGGGGAAGAACCTATTCACATCTATTCCCCTCACAATTTTAAATATCAAATCACCCCTCAACCTTCTACGCTCCAATGAATGAAAACCCAGTCTAACCAATCTTTCTCCGTATTCTAGATACTGCAATCCAAGCAACATTTTAGTTAATTTTCTCTGCTCCCTCTCTCCCTTTTTGATATCCTTCCTATAATTTGGTGACCAGAACTGCATACAATATTCCAAACCTGGTCTCACCAATGCCTTGAACAGTCTCAACATCACCTCCCAGCTCCTATATTCCATGCTATGATTTATAAAGTCCAGCAGACCAAAAGCCTTCTTCACCACCCTTCCTACCTAATCCACCTTCAAAGAACGCTGAACCATTATTCCAAGATCTCTCGGTTCCTCTGCTTTCCTCAGTGCCCTCCCCTTCACTGCATACATCCTATTTTGGTTATTCTTCCCAAAATGAAGCACCTCACACTTATTTGCATTAAACTCCATCTGCCACCTTTCAGCCCACTCTTCTAAGCCATCCATATCCTTCTGTAGGATGTTTGTGTGGTCTGGGTTTGTGGGCTGAAAGGGCCTGTTACTGTGCTGTATATCTAAATTTAAATTGGAAATAAAAAAATAAACCTTGACTTGATCTTGCTACATCTGTTTCTTGCAACCTTAACCCAGCCAATAATCTATTCTGCTCTTCCCTCCTTGTTTAGGAAACTTCCTAGTGAGCTATGAGAAAGACTCTTTTTTTTTTCCCCCATTTGATGTGGACAAGGGTTGACAGGTTGATGGCCATTGACCATCTCATCCTTTCAATGTGGGGACTTCCGCACTGAGTGAACTGTGGGTGAGTGCCAGGTATTCCACTTTATTGGAGTCTGTAAGCCTCTCCTTGGATTCTGCCCTCCAGAAACACCTTCCAAATTGTTTTACTTCAAAATAACTGCTTCAAAAGCTGGCGCCTGAATCTGGCCTCCAGGTGGCAAGTGCATCTGTACTCTGCGTGAAGTTGAGGGCAGAAAATGAGCAGGCTTCACACTCAAGGGTGGGGGGGGGGGGGGGGGGAAGAGATGCATCAAACCATTGTTAGTGGAAGATAAGGTGAAATGCCATGGGCCTAAAACGTGGGCAATCTAGTGAAGCGAGCGCTCCCTCGTCTGTTCGCCAATTATCTCTCACATCTCTGGAGGGAGCCTTGCGCACTCCAATATTGAGGAGTAGGCCAAGTTTGTCCATGAATAAGGTGACGTGGTTAGCATATCAATAACAACAATGCTGTTAGCCAGGGACTGGGGTTTCAATCTGATGCTCTCTCTAAGGAGTTTGCACATTCTCCCCTTGTCTCTGTGAGCTTCCTCCCATTGCTCTGGTTTCCTCCCACCCTTCAAAACATACCGAGGGTTAATTAGGTGTAAATGGGTGGTACGAGCTCGTGGGCCTCTTACCGTGCTTTGGTGCTTGAATTTCAGTCAGCAGGTTCCTGCACACTACGTACAAGACAAAACGTCATCAGAGCCGAGAATAACTTCTTAAATAAGAGAGAGCTTCAGGCTGACTAAGGTTCAACTAAGAAACGGAAAGGGGTTCATCTCAGCCAGTTCCCCAAGGTTATAGGCTCAGGCCCAGAACATCAGTCATAAATCTTTAGCTCTGTGAGATCCGCTGAGTGCCTCCAGCATTTCTGTGTTTTTAAGACGAGAGTGTTGTTCTGACATCTGCTCATCATTGAGTATTTTCGGCTCCTCCAGAATCTCCGTAACCACCAGAACCGGTTCACACATTGAAAACTTTGCCAACTTCTTTCAAGAGGTGTAGTTGTGGGATCCCACAATGTCCAGCCCTGGAGCACATCATTTCAGACCCACACAGGCCCTGTCCTTCACCTTTCATCTTGCACAGTAACGATCCAATGGCTCCTGCTCCCAGACAGATGGGAAACTTTATCCAGTTCACCCCCTGACTCTGCCCTCCCCATTCTCAACTTCTTCATCTCCACTTCAAAGCGACCCATATCCACTGCCAAGCCACAGACTTGGATTCATATTAAAAAAAAACATAGATCTTCTCCAGGGGCTGTGTGGGAAGTGTACGGACTGGTTGCATCACAGTCTGGTTTGGAAACTCAAGTTGCCAGGAACACAGAAGGCTGCAGACGGTGGTAAACTTGGCCAAATCCTTCTACACAAGGTGCTGCCTCAAGGAACCAGCCAACATCGCAAAGGACCCCCATCACCCTGGACACAACCTCTTTGGGCAGAAGGTGCCAACCCCACCTCTAGGTTCAAGAGCAGTTTGTTTTCAATGGCCTTCAGGCTCTTGAACCTCCCCTAACCATCACAGTACCCAAGAACCATCAGAGATATGTCTGTGTTACTGGCACCGCACATTTCTTGCACTGCAAACCATCTGTGAATACATTTGCTCCCGTCCTGGCATATATGTCCATTATGCCAAAGTTGCTGTCAGCACGTTTGAAATAATTTTTTAAAAAAATCATCTATTTATTTTTATTTAAATTTTAGACATTCCACATCCCCTCCTCTCTCCCTGCAGTAGTGTGTCCCACTCTGCAAGCGTTTCTGCTTCCAACGACATCACCATTCATGACCTGGCACGACCTCTCCTCTCATGCATCCACTCCTCCACTGAGTGTCAACCCTTTCTCCTCTACTTCCCTCACACCTGCTCTCACCCACCTCCGTCCAGTCAAGGCAAGTGCCGGATACCCCATGTTGCAACCTTCCAAACAGTGGATCGTGTTCCAGATGCTCGTCACCTCCAACCCGATGCCACTGCCGGGCACATCTTCTCTGGCCTCTACCTTCCACGTGTCCAAGGGCCATTCCCTGTCCACTTTCATGAGGGCTCTCCCTTCAACATACCCAAGGGATCACTCCCTCAATATTCCCAATGTATTTTATTGTCATACCTGTGTAGCCACAAAGAAATTAATGCATGGTCTTTGGACATTCCAAGTTTCATATTTGTGTGTATATTTAAATGTTAAATTTAGACATACAGCACAGTAACAGGCCCTCCAAATACACCAATTAACCCACAACCCCCGGTCTGGGCTGGGAGGAAACCGGAGCCCTCAAAGGACACCCACGTAGACACTAGGATAACTTAGAGACTGTGCTGGATTCGGCCCCAGGTCGCGGGCGCTGTAACAGCGTTGTGCTGACCGCCACGCTAACTATGTTGCCCATTCTGTAGTGTCAACCCCTGTTGTTCCTCCCCATCCCCCGGGTTACTACCCCTACTGTTGCTTGAGGGGCTTCCCCTCTGGTCTGAGAACCTTGATGTCTGGTGGAAGAAGGATCCTAGTCTGCGGACCTTCCCCAGAGAGACCAGGATCCTCTACCAACCTGCAACGAGGTATCAGATTAACCTCCTTGTAGAGAAATGGATTGGAGGTCAATCCACCGGACCATAAGAGTGGCAGAAAGGATCACGAGAGTCTCCCATCCCCACCACCCCCCTCTCCATTGGAGTGATCTACCAGGAACGTTGTTTGAAGAGGGAGCACAAAACAATCGAGGATCCCAGCACACAGCATCTTTCAGTTGCTCCCGTCGGGGAAGAGATACAGGAGGATCAGAGCCAGTACCATCAGGCTAAGGAACAGCTTCTCCCCACGGGCAGAGAGAACGCTGAACGACCAGAGGAACCGCTCCCACTAACCATCCGAGACTCTCATATTCAAAAGCAATATTTACCGTATTTGATGGCATACAAGACCCATGGGCATATAAGCCCAAATTTCCTTTTGTGTATTTATGGGTAAGCATTTAATGCTATTGAAATATGTAGCTACAGTCAATAGAAAGAAAAACTTGGACAAAACATGCAGCCAGGACAACAGGAAAAAATCTTTTTAAACAATGATACTGCTGTAATTTACAAGAAAAAACAAAACCAGAAGAAAACATTTTATAAAGAGGATCTGCCTCTGTCGGTCCCCACTACTGGGGTTGGGGGGGGGGGGGGGGGGGGAGAATGGTGGTGGGATCAGTGGCGGGCTGCTGGAGTGAAGCTGGGCAGCGGGATCAGTGTGGGGACCAACAGTGGGCTGCCGGGAGAGAGCGGGGCAGCGGGACCAGTGCAGGGACCAACAGTGGGTCGCCAAGAGAATCTCCCAACAGCCCGTCGCAAGCCCCCACATTGCACTAAATTTGGTAGGTCAAACTTGAAGGCAGAGTACATGGTTAATGGTAGGATACTAACAGTGTGGAAGAACAGAGGGACCTTGGGGTCCAAACCCATAGATCTCTTAAGGCCGCCTCAGAGCTTGATAGGATAGTTAAGAAAGCCTGTGGTTTGCTGGGCTTCATTAATCAGTGAATTGAGTTCAGGAATCATGTTACAGCTCTATAAATCCCTGGCGAATCCAAATTAAACTCCTTCTGCCAGTTCTCTACTCTAATTTACGTCTGATCTAGATGTTACTGCATCCTTTCACCACTCCAACAAGGTTTGTGTAATCTGCAATCTTACTCATCTAACCTCCCACGTTATATCACAAACACCAGCTTTCCCAGCACTGAGTGTTGTAGATCACCACTGGTCCCAGACTTCCCATCAGTGAAACACCCCCCCCCCCTCACCTACCTTTTATGCCCAAGTCAATTTTCTATCCAATTTACCAACTCACCATGAATCCTATATGACTTGGGACTTTGTTAAATGCTTCATTGAATTCCATGCAGACACCTAACACTGTCCCACTCTCCTCAATCAAGGTACTTGTTTTCTCTTGGTCAGCATGGTCAGTGTGCCATGAATATAGTGCCAGCAACCCAAGTTCAAGTCCAGTGCTATCTGTGTGGAGTTTGAACATCTACCTCCCTCCCGCCCCCCACTTCCATGACCACATGGGTTTCCTCCGGGTGCTCCGGTTTCCTCCGACATCTCAAGGAGTTGGACGGTTAATTGATCACGTGGGTGTATTTGGGCAGTAATGGCTCATGGGCCAAAAGGGCCTGTATCAACAAATTAATTAAATCTCTTCGATTCAAGAAAAAAGTAACTCAAACTTCTTTTGAAGTTCCTTGTAATTTTTTGCAAAACATTTCTGCGCGGTCTGATGTTCTTCCAGAAGTGTAACATCCCAAATAGGGTGCAAGACTCCAGATGCTTCGATAACGGAACAACAGAAAGGATTAGCGTCATCTTCCCGAAGACTTAAATAGTTCTATCGTTGTTTGGTGCTGACATGGAAGATTATGTCCAATGTAATTAATTTGTGTTACTTGTGTCATCTTACATTCCTTATCCATCCTGATGTATTCTCCCACAGAGAATTAAGGAATTGATTGTGTACTTTTGGAAGGGGAAACCAGGAGAACACGAAGCAGACCTCATCAAGGGGTCAGCAGTGGAGAGGGTAAGGAATTTCACATTCCTGGGTGTCAACATCTCTGAAGATCTATCCTGGGGCCTTCATATCGATGCAATCACGAAGAAGACTCGCCAGCGACTAAATGTGGTGAGGAGTTTGAGGGGATTCAGTACGTCACCGAAGACTCCTGCAAATTTCAATAGGTGTACTATGGAGAGCATTCTGACTGGTTGCGTCAGTGTCTGGTATGGAGTTGTCAGTGCACTGAACAAGAAAGAGCTATGGAAAGCTGTGAACTCGCCCAGCACTATCACGGGTACCAGACTTCACTCCATTAAGGACATCTTTAAGAGGCGGTGTCTCAAGAAAGCAGTCTCTGTCCTCAAGGACCCCCACCACCCTGCTACCATCAGGAAGGTGGTACAGGGGCCTGAAGACAACGGCACAAGGATAGCTTCTTCCCCTCCACCAACTTAGAAAGGGAGACAAGCTTTCCAGCGACATGTTACAAACCCACTATCCCCCACAACTACCTGGACTACACTTCCTCACACCCTGTCCCCTGCAAGGATTCCATCCCCCTTCCCTCTGTTTCTGTGTCTTCACTGCATCTGTTCCCAAGATTAGGTTTTGCAGTCCAGATTTTTCCAAATGTCTGCCTTCTTCCACAAACGTGGCTTCCCCTCCACCACCATCAACTCAGCCCTCACTCACATCCCCTCCATTTCCTGCTCATCTGCCCTTCCCCCCCCCCATCCCATGCGACAAACTTAGAATTCCCTTCTTCCTCACCTGCCACCCCACTGGCCACTGCATCCAACACATTATCTGCCAGCATTTCCGCCACTTACTCCAGGATTCCCTCGTGCACTCATCCCTCCCCAACTATCACCCCCTTCCCCCCTCCCCCGGCACCTTCCCCCGTGGCCACAGTCGGTGCAACACTTGCACCCACACCTCCTTCCTCACCACACTTCACGTCCTCCCTTTGTGGCCTTCTCTACATCAGAGAGACCAGCCGCAGACTGGGAGATCGCTTCGCTGAGCACCTCCACTCCCTCTGCTACAACAGAGACCTCCCAGTAGCCAACTATTTCACTCCCAGACTCGCATGCCTGTCCATGGCCTTCTGTACCACCCGCAGATTGGAGGAACAACACCTTATCTTCCGTCTGGGCCCCCTCCAGCCAGATGGCATTAACATTGACTTCGTTTTCTGCTAAACCAGCTCACCTTTTTCCCCCTCCCCTTTGCAGATTTTCCAGTGCTCTCCCCGCCTTCCCCTTCCCCCACCCAGCCATTCCTCCTCCCCTCATCACTGCTGTTTCACCCCCCATTCCGCTTTTTCCCCCCTCCTTTCCTCCCCACCCTTTTGTTCTGACATTCTTCCATACCTTGATGAACGGCTCAAGCCCAAAACGCCAGTTATGTATCTTTACCTTTGCCACACGCAGATCAGATCACTCGTCTGAGTGCTACTGATATCACGTAACCTGTTGCATGGTCAGGTGGTCAGGGACTAAACCGGCTCCCCCCTAACAGGCTTGCCTGTTGCACAGGGTGGCTAGACACCCTGCGGGATGAAAAAACATGAGTGTTAAAGGGCGGACGAACCCTCTTGTAGGGGCAACGGCTGTCTAGCAGACACGTGCCGTGAAAGGCATCCCTTGCATTGAAGCTTGGTCTGAGCGTTCACTGCAACAGAACTTACCCTTCCCCCCCCCCCCCCCACAGCCATCTTGGACCTTACCATGCCACTGGATCAGGGACAGGATGTGGAGAGGGTGGGTCTGGACCTGTACTACCCGACTCCCCTCAATCCATTCACACGCACACGCTGTTCCTTTCTGAGGAATGGGGCATTCTTTCAAACCCCACAAACTGGCTGAAAGGAGGCATCATCGACCTATGGGCTGGATGACTAGAACATAAAAGGACACTGTTCGACCAGCTGAGTTCCTCCAGTGTGCTTGCAGAAGTTTTGAGATTTACTTTAGAATTCAGTTTTCCATTTCTAAAACAGTAGCTCAGATGATGGTGTGGCCCACACGTGGAGTCTGAAAAATACTTTAAAGCTCATTTCTAAGTGGCCCTGGCCCTTAGAGGCTTGTCCTCAGTCATGAGGTCATCTCCTGGAGGTCATGTAACAGCTCGAGTCTCATGACCTCACAATAAGATGGTGATCATACCACAGGCTGGATTGAAATGTGGGCTTGTTGGTCAAGGCAGCCTCACAGTCTGAACAGATGGAACTGCAAATCTAACATCAATTCTGTTTTACTTTGACAGCAACATTTTTCAAGACACCAACGTGGTTCAAAACGATCAGAATCCGAGAGGACAAGCCCAGCAAGCTCAGAGTGAGGACTTCATTTCGTAAGTGTGCTCAAGAGCCAAGTCGATGCTTTCAAATGTTACTGGGGTCAACAAGACCGTGCTCACATCAATACTCCCTCTGTAAACACTCTCAGATTCCATTCCTCCAGAGTTAAATCTAAATCTAAACCAATGGGTAACTTCCTACCCACATGTTAAATATTAAAGTTGCAGAAGATGTACCAAATTTAACAACAGGAAGGAAATGTAGTTTAAATAACTGGCTTGCAATCAGCTGGTGAATAAATGGGAATTAGGGAATCCAAAGGGTTTTTGAACAGTTTTTCAGACCTCCCAAAGAAAAATATTTTGTTCTGCGCAGGACTGGATAATTTATTTGGAGCTCGGATCCTTGTCGTTCAGAGTGTGCAAGGAGCCAAGTTCCCTGGGGAGGCATCTCGTGCAGAGAGTGGCGCCAGGTGGACCTCCGGTCCCTGGGAGGTATAGAAAGGAGTGACAATGAAGTTGGAAGCCTGGCTGGGTGCAGTCTTGGGCCTGGGTCCTGATCGCAGCGAGCTGGTCCGGCTGAGGGTCGTCGGGTCCTTGCAGGAACTGGGCCAGACCAAACGAAAGAGGGTCCTCCTTTTCCTTCACAAGTTCCTGGCGGAGCACCAGAGCGTGCCTTTGTTGCAGCGAACAACTTTGCTGAAGAGTATTACATCGATTCTGAAAGGGAACACTGGGCATTTAAGCCGCTCGCTGTCCAAGAAAATCATCTCAATGGCTTCAGTGGAAATGTCCAAACTAACAGGCATAAACGACAGTCACCGAGAAACCGCAAGCAAACTCTTGCTTACTCTGGGCTCCAATTTTCCAACGGAAGTTTTCACGGAACTGCAACCATTGATGGAGCGACGCACCCAGGCTAACTTCTACGTGATCTTAACATTGGCAAACTTGTGCTCTGAAAACGTGTTCAGCGTTGTCCCTCTGCTGAAGCCAGTCCTGGGAACTCTTTTCAGTCTGATGCATCAGGAGGTGTGCAGGAGAATGCAGTGGGTTATGTGCTACGCCTTGGGCCATTTCAGCAAGAGTATTCTCACGTATGCCTCAGTCCCGCCCCCGCCAACCAGGAAGAATCCGTGCGCGAGTGAGCTCTCCAGCGCTTTCGACGTGCTCTTCCATTCCTGGTCGAACTCAAGCGACCCCAAGATGGTCGCGTGGGCAGTGGAAGCAATGGGGCAGGTCATTTACCTGCTGCCCAGCCTCAAGGTGGAGAATGAGTTGCCCACTCTCATACCAACCATCCTCTCCTTGTTCCAGAAGACCCACAGCGACCTCTCCATCACCAAGGGCCTGGGCGGAATACTGCACTCAGCCCAGGACAGGAACAGCAAACTGCTACTACCTCACCTGGACAACCTGCTCACCACCCTTCACCGGCAAATCTGCTTGGCCATGGATCAACCCAGCAGCCCAGGGTCAGAAGACCTTCAAAATAAAATCCTGGGCTGCTTTCAGATTCTAACTCCCGCCCACGCCCAGGAAATAATGAAGTTCCTTCTGCTCCAGTTGGAAGCCTCCAACGAGCACGTTCAGTTGGGGGGCTTGGCGGTGGTGAACCACCTGATCAACGCGGTTCCTTCCACCATGGACAGGTACAAGCATCAGGTCATGAACTGCATGGCCCAGCCGGTTTTGAGGTGCAGCAAACGGGTGAAAGGCTTCCTCAGCCAGGTGATCTACACCCTGGCCAGCCACAACTACCTGGCGCTGCAGGGAGGGGGGGAGCTGATCAGGTTTCTGGTGGAGCAGTGCGCCCTTGCCCCGGGAGGAGGGGAGGAGGGCGGGGGCCCCACGGAGGAACGGGGCGGCGCAGTCACGGACGGGGAGCTGCGGCGCCTGTACGAAAGGCTGTTGGAGAGATTAGCCAAGGCGCAGGTGATCGACGACCTTCTCTGGCCCCGGCTGCTGGAGCTGGTGACCCCGGCACGGTGCACCGGGGCGTTGGCGGCGGTCTGCGGCGCCCTGGCGCACCTCGGCTGGAAGAAGCAGCAAGGGGGAGAAACGGAGTTCGTCTTGAATTACGAGGAGCACGCCCAGCTCCCCAGCCCCCAGACCCTGCTGGCCCGCCTGCTGGTCGTGTCTTCCTCGCCCCTCGAGGGGGAGGGTCGCGGCGCCCCTGCTCTCGCCTTACTCCGGGTCCTGGGCTTGAACATCCACCCGGCGGCCGTCAAGTTGTGGGACCGGGAGCTCCCGCCCTTGGTCGATCGCCTGCGCGGGGGTCCCGAGCTGGTGGTCCAAGGCCGCTGGGAGCGGAGGCTACTGCAGCTGCTGGCCCAGACCCTGGAGGCGATCGAAGAGGAAGCCTGGATCGTCCGGCTGGCCGAGGAGATGGCCAGGCAGGGCCGCTCGTCCCCGCAGCAGAAGGGGTTTGCGTCCAAGTGCCTCGGTGTCGTGTTGCAACACACCCAAAGCCAGCAGGTGGTGAGGGCGAAGCTTCAAGCCATGCTCCGGGCTGTTCGTCATGACCAAGACTTGGAGAGAGAAGGCCTGGCCACTGGAATTGGCTACTGTGCCCAAACTCACCTGGACATCGTCCTAACTGTTCTGAAAGCTTATTCCAGGCTGGGCGTCTTCAGGAAGACTGCAACTTTCTACCAGATCATGAAAGATCAGAAGAGCATCGAGATCATTCATGAGAAAAGCACTCTCATTTTATGCTACGGGTATTTAGTCCTGCATTGCCCCCAGGACAAGATTGTGGCCCGAATAGAGAGGGACATCCTGCCCAATGTCCTGAACCATTTCAACCCCAAGATCTGGGGAATGAGAGTCCAGGTCACGGACTCGAGCCTGCAGCTCAGCCTGATCCAGACGATTAGCCTCTTGGCCAGAGCTTTCACCGGGAAAGGGCAGCCGGCCGGCGGACTGCCGAGGAAAACGGAGCTGCTGGCCCTCCTGGAGGGGTTCGTCCGGGCCGAGGGCGCGGGGGCGGCGGCGGCGATCCGAGCGAGCGGCCGCTTGTTGGCGGCGGAGCCGGCGTCCGCCCTAAGGGAGCACGGCGAGTTGGTCCGGCTGTGCCTGGCCCGCACCTTCTCCGCGGGCGAGGAGATCTCCAGCGAAGCCCTGCTGCCTCTCGACGATCTCCTCAAGCGGCTCCTCTCGTTGGAGTTGTCGCCCACTGGGCTCCAGTGGGTCTTCGGCGCGTTGGTGCCTTGGATGGAATCCAGCAAAATGCACCATCGAGAGACATCCCTGATGGCGACTCTACACCTCCTGGAGTTTTACCTGGACGCCGCTGACTTCAGCCAGCAGGCTGCCGGCTTCGTGGCCCTGATCGGATACATGGTGGCGCGGTGCACGGACCCGTCACGCGTGGCGAGGGAACTGGCCGTCCAGTGCGTGTGCACCCTCCTGTGTCTGCTGGAAGGCTCCCCGGCGGACCGCGACCACAGGGAGGTGGAGCGCTTGATGGGGGGCTTGCGGGAAGCCGCCCGGGGGGCTCTCTATCGTGGCTGCGTGGATCTCGGCAACGTCCTGGCCGCCCGCGTGTCGCCGCGCCGAGTGACCGCCCTGCTCCTGGCCGTCTCGGCGGGGCTGACCGACGAGCGGCTGAACGGCTCCTGGGCGGCTTCGGTGGTCACCCACGTCCTCGTTCGGAAGCGCGGAGCCGCCCTGAGCGAGGTGCCACGCGTCGCCGAGTTTCTGTGTCGCCAGCTGGACTCGGTCACGCAGCCCCGGGTAGCGAGGCTGCTGCTCCACTCCATCTCCGCCCTGGCTTCCCAACGCACCCTGCAGGTTTTGCCCCATCTCCTCCGCCGCCAGCCTCCCCTGCACATGGATGCCGTATGGAGATCGCTCCTGAGGGACGATGCACTCGCCAGAACCACCATCAAATACCTACTCGGCTGCTTACAGCTGATGAGCGATGGCCACTCGCAGGACCTTCAACCTGTTCTCCGCGCCCTTCGGACCATGATCTGCTCCCCGGGCTCCAAAAGCGCAACCCACCCCCTCTACCCACAGTTGTTCAGCGTCATCCTGCTCCACCTCAGCTCCCGCGTCCAGATCTGCCCCCGCGAGTCCCTGACCACTCCCCAGCCCCTGGCCGCCGGCGGGGACGCCGTGGAAATCCTCCACGCCCTCCTGAGGCGCGGGGAGGGCAGCCACGTGGCGGGACGGGAGGTCTGGGATCTGATCCGGAGTCCGGCCAGCCACCATGAGGGGTTCATGCTGCTGGCGGGCGGGGTGGGCGCGCCGCATCTGGTCGGCGTGGTGGAGCAGCTCCTCCCGTTCCTGGCGCACAGGCAGGAGGGGCAGAGAGCTGCCGTGGTGGCCTGCTTCGCCCAGATCGTGCACCACCCGATGGTGCTGGACCTGTCCCTCGCGGACACCCTGGTGGGCACCCTGCTCCGGTGTCTCATTGACCCTTCTCCCACCGTCCAGCGACTTGCTGTCAGGGGGTTGGGAAACGCTGCCAACGGAGCCGCCCAAAACATTGGAAAATACTCCACGAAACTTCTCTCCGCCTTGATTGCCGTGATACACAAGTATTGGAAATCCAATCATCTCCTGGCTGTTGAAGCCCTGTCCAGTATTTCCAAAGTCCTGGATTCCCTGCAAGAGCATTTTGGTGATTGCATTCTGATCGATGTGGCTCTTGCAATTCAACCTTTATTGGAAAACGAGCATGAGAGCATGAGAGTTCCCGCGTTTCAAGTCCTCGGGAGGCTCGTCCGATTTGGCCGCACCCAAGGGAACCGTGCGCTCAGGGAGCACCTCCGTCCAGCGCTGGTCACCTCGCTGCTGCAGCTCAACGAGCACACCGGCGAGGTGGCCAAAGTCTGCGAGTCGCTGCTAATCCTGCTGGGGTCGGGGGACGCCGGCCAGCGCTTGCAGGAGCTGGGGCCGGAGGGCGGCGCGCTGGGCGACGAGGCGCGCCTGAGCCGAGTCTCCGACCGCCTGAGCGAAGACTCGGCCGGCAGCCTGGCCGACCACATCATCAGCTGCGCAGCCTTCTTCGGGAGCCCCCGGCCGGAGATGAGGGCCAACGCCGTCAGCCTGGCGGGGCTGCTCATGGGCCACGGCGCGGCGCGTTTCGCCCTGCACCCCACCGCGGACTCCGTGTGCGGGCAGATCCGTGCTCTGCTCTCCGATCCGGTGAAGACTGTCCGACTCCAAGCAGCGGCGACAATCCGCCACCTCTACATGTACTAAAGGGCCAAGGGGTCGCAGAGCCGTGAAAATGGAACGGTGGGGGGGGGGGGGGGGGATGCAGAAAATGCCCACCCAAGGTTCGATTTGATTCCTTCCACGGTATCCGGGGAAGCAGCCCTCCGCCAGCAAGATCTCTGCAGAAAACAAAGTGAATTTATGTGAAAATAGTATTTTAATTGAATAATAAATGTTCTATTTTGTGCCTTGTAAAGACACGAGTGTCACTGTCCCCATTTGTTTCCCTTTGGAGATAAGGGGTGAGGGCCAGTGACCGGGGTTCCAATCCTGTCAGGAGGTTCTCCCCGTATCTGCGTGGGTTTCTATCCACCTTCCAACGGTGTGCGGGTTAGTGGGTTCATTGGTCACAGGGGAGGTGCCATCCCCTGGCCTAGAAGGACCTGATACAGTCTCTAAAATCGGTGGTTCTCAACCCTTCTCTTCCCACTCACCTGTGATTAGTAAGGGATTGCTTAAGGTGGGAGGTGAGTGGGAAGGGAAGGTTGAGAATCGCTGCTCTGGACCCAATTGCTACTGAAATATTTTGCTGGAGAAAAATTGTCGTTGGCCCATGTCCTTCAGAGTCATGAAACCGTGCACATGACGAGTCAATGAAGGATGATTCAAACAGCGGTTTTCTTCCCACTTTAAGTAATCCCTCTGCCGTCGGTGCTTAGTAAGATGGAAAGAAAATGTGGGTGGAAAGAAATTGTTTTGGAAACCGCTGTTTGAATCGTCCTTCATTGACTCGTCATGTGCACGGTTTCATGACTCGGAAGGACAGGGGCTAATGACAGTTTTTCTCCAGCAAAATATCTCAGTAGCAATTGGGTCTAGAGCAGCAATTCTCAACCTTAAGCCACCTTAAGCAATCCCTTACTAATCACAGAGCACCAATGGGTCAGGGATTACTTAAAGTGGGATGTGAGTTGAGGACCACTGGTCTGAATCAAATTAAATCATCGGAGGATCCGAGCCAGCACCACCAGGCTGCCTTCCCGCAGGCAGTGGGACGCTGAACGTCCAAAGGGACTGCTCCCACTCTCCCTCCCAGACTCTCATATCAAGGAATTAGGTTCACAGAGAGACAGTTTAGTCAGGCGATTATAAGAATTTTAACTTGGAGTCACAGGCGCTCACTCTTGAAAGCCAAACAAATCAACAGGGTCAAAAACAATCCAAAGATCAAAAAACCACTCGCGAGTAGGCTAACGCTGGGGAAGGCTGCTGGAACACTTGCAACAGTGGGCGAAGACCAACTGGAAGGGAAGGAAGCGAGTTCACAGGTTATATGTAACAAGACACAGGTGAAAAGCATTAGGGCAGGGAAGGTAATCACACAGGAGGGAAGCGAGACAGGACATTCATGAAACAATATGTATATTTATTTGTATAACTGAATACTTGTCCTGCATAGGTATTGTTTGTCTGTATGTGTGTTATGTCTGGTTGTGTGTCTGCGTGTTTTGCACTGAGGACCGGAGAACGCTGTCAGCGGGTTGTACTTGTGTAGTCAGATGAAAATAAATGAACTTGAAACCTGAAATATAAACTGAAACTGCTGTAAAAACTCAGTAGGCCAGGCACAGCCTGTGGAAAAAGACCCAGAGGTAACGCCTCAGGTCTGAGACAGGAACTCATTTGCCTCTTCTACTGATGTTCATCGGTATTTCTGGTTTTATAAAAGTCCCTGCTCCTCCGAAACCTTACTCCCCTTGGCTCTTCTGGTGGTCACTCAGGGGGGAGGGGAGCATTCGTGGACACGGCCCCTCCTTGTGAGGGGATGTGGCCCCATACGTTCGCGCGGCATAGCCCCTCCTTGCGAGAGGGGGTGTGCCTACATACGCTCGCGGCCAATGCACCCCGTCAGACCCGCCCCTGCCCGTGCCACCAGTGTGTATCAAGCGTCACTAGCATCCACCTTGATGCCCACCAGTGACTCTCCGCACAATGAAAGCAGCGCTTTGGCCTGCTACGTCAAAAGGGCGGAGGAGGTTTACATCCGCTTGGCAGATTAGGCCTCTCCCCCACCCCCACCACCACGCTGAGGGAGTTTATGACTGTCGGACTGTGCCCCACCCAGTTACCTTCATGCCCACCTCTAACACTCATTCTGGTACTGACCGTGACTCATCACTCAAAGTTCAGATTTATTGTCAGAGCACATACGTGACATCACATACGGCCCTGAGATTCTTTTTCTGTGGGCGGGGCAGAATTACTACTTACTAGTAGGGCAAAAGAAAACTGTTCACAGTGTAAACATGTAAACCAATAAATAAATGTAAACAAACTGACTGTGCCATACAGAAAGAGAAAAAAAATCAATAAAGTGCAAAGTCAGAGTCCTTAAACGAGTCCCTGATTGAGTTTGTCATGGAGGAGTCTGACGGGGGGGGGGGGGGGGGGTAGCAGCTGTTCCTGAACCTGGTGGGGTGAGTCTTGTGGCACTGATACCTCTTTCCTGATGGCAGCAGCAAGAACAGAGCGGGTGCTGGATGGTGAGGGTCCTCGATGATCGCTGCTGCTCTCCGACGGCAGCGTCCCCCGTCAATGTTCTCAGTGGTGGGAGTGCGGGGTGGGGGGTGTTGCCTGCCTGTGATGCCCTGGACTGTGTCCACTACCTCTTGGAAGGCTTTATCCTCAGACTAGTCTGTGAGCACACTCTTCTATGATATCTCAGCAGCCTGGATTATCCTCAGTCCCCTGAGCTTTGTCTGTCAGGAGCAAAAGCTGTGTCCATGTCCCGCCGATGTCATCAGAAGGGAGAGCACAGGGACACCTCACCTCCCACATCCAGCAGGAGTACTCCACTTCCCCGACTGCCATCCTGCCTACTGACAAGGTCCTGCCTCTGCTTACCAAAGCCTCCCCCCACACATCGAGCTACTCCTCAGCGTCTGCTTCACCTGAGTGACCTTTTACTGGCCGCAGAGCTAGCCCCCCCTCCCATCAATCTCTTAACTCCACCAGCAGTCTCACCTCCCCTTGGCTGGAATGAACCACATATGCCTGCAGTTCTTCATTACGCTCAGAATCAGAATTTATTGTCTTGAGGCATGTCCCAAAATTCGCAAGTGCAAATATTGCGATAAAATTACATTTAAAAGTCCATAAATTAGTGCAAAAAGAAGAGAAAGTGAGGTCGTGTCTGTGGTTCATTGTCCATTCAGGGGATCTGACGGCAGAGGGGAAGGAGCCGTCCTTGTGCCGCTGGGGGCTCTTCTTCAGGCTCCTGCACCTCCTCCCCGATGGTAGGAGGGTGAAGAGGGCATGGCCTGGGTTGTGGGGGGGGCGACCTTGAGTGTGTCGCAGTGAGAGATGAAGAATGAGGAAATGAACGGACGCGGCCGAGTCGAAGTTCAGTAAAAGTCATTTACTCAAACAGTCGCCTGCAGCTTTTTGAAAAAATGACGGCATCGCAATGTGACATCATAATTTCACTCGGAACCTCATGAGCCGGTGCGATTAAGCCTCCGGTGAGCTGCTACATGGCCCCTCCCCCAGAACCGGCGATAGGAGGCGAAACCTCTGGTGCCATTACTGACTGCCTCACTTGGGCGGTCATCAGCGCCTTCACATCGAGGGTTGTGGCAAGGGCTGATAAAGGTCAAGATGAGCGGGCTTTAGTCGGTCAATTGTAAATGTCTCTGGAATACCCCGATGTCCAGTACACAAGTTATTCGATGGTTTCATAGCACTCAGAAGGGGCCCTCATATGGCCTCTGTAAGGGTGGCCCGTGTGCCCCTTTATACGCACAACACAACCTCACAGTACCGGAGTTCCTTTGGAAGCACGGGCGTGTAGAGGAGGTCCTTGGGCAAGGATGTGGTGTGCGATGCCATGTTTGCATGTGGCAGGCGAGAACAGGGGAGAGACAATGTCCGGAAGCTCCCCAAGAAGACTGGCGAATTCGTTGTTCGAGTTCTCCACAGCATCTAGGTGTGGGGCAGGTGGTTTGGGTTTTCCAAGGCAGAAAGTCTGGAACGTTGTGTTCACCAACCGGCACCCTTTTAAGTCCACCATCAATGTGTGGGCTCTGAGGAATTTGGCTCCCAGCAACGGCCGGGACACAGCAGAAAGAATGAACTTCCATGTGAACTTATTGTCGCCGAATTTCAGAGATAATAGTCCAGGTGCTGGACGTACGAATCGAACTGCTATTCACCAGAGTGAGCACCAGACCCATGCTCCTGGTACGGGGGTCACAGCCTGACGGAGTAAGGACACCAACCTTCACACCCACGTCGAGTAGAAATTTGCACTGGGAGAGTTTGTCCCAGACATAGAGTAGGCCATTACAGAGGCCAGCCGCCATAGCCATTTTCACGGAGTCATGCTTGTCCAGGGGAATGTGTGCCCTTGTCGCCGGTACTTGTGGATCCTGGGCCTTTGGGTGTGACACAGCACTAATTTCTATAGGCCTTGCACCTTGCTGTTTCGCGTGCCACAGAATGTCTGCACGGGCGGCCCCTGATCGAGGGTTATCAAAGCCCTCATCAGCCAACATGAGGCGGATGTCTTCTGGTGTATGCTCTAAAAACAACTCCTCGAAGAGCAAGCAAGGCCTATGGCTGTCTCCCAGTGCCAACATGTCGTTCATTGACTCTGAAGAGGTGCGGCCCTCGATATGGAGGAGCTGTGCTGTTCGCTCGCGCCGTGAGAGACCGTAAATCCAGAGAATGAGGCTTTTAGGGCTTTGCACTTGCCGAGAGCTGGTGGGTCCTGATGGAAATACTCGACCAGCCTCATCCTGGTCAAGGGCACTTACCACCCAATAGTACTTAGTGGTCTCCACTTCTATCTTGCGAATGTGGAACTGGGCCTCAGCCTGCCCGAATCAAACTTCAGGGTGAGTGGTCCAAAAGACAGGCAGTTTGAGCAAAACTGCTGCGTTGTCCATGTTGGGTCCAAAATCCGTTTGGGCCCGTCAGGGTCACCAATGTAATAAATGTGTTGCAGGGCGAAATGAAGAATTAAGAAATGATCAGGCGAAGCCCCGCCACTGTTGGAGTCTTCTTTCCTTGTACTGCATGGATTAAGTTAATGAACTTAGAGATATTGTCCATTGTTTGTCTTTTCTTAATAAATCCAGTTTTGTCAAGTTTTACTATTTTTGGTACACAGACAGCCAATCTGTTTGCTCATAGTTTTGCTATTATATGATTCCACCGGCATTGAATTCACCCATCGTTATTGAATGGAGATCTACCGGGAGCCAGTGCCTGAAGAGGGGCGCACAAAATCAGTGAACCGGTGCGGACTCGAAAGGCCAACATGGCCTGTTTCCGCTCCGTAAATGGTTATATGGTTATATGGAAGTCGAGTCGAAGTTCAGTAAAAGTTGTTGACTCAAATGGTCACTTGTGGCTTTTTAAAACCCGCACGTTCCAAATGACGCCATGACATCACTCAGAACCTCCCGAGCCGGTTCGGTTATGCCTCCAGTGAGCCGCTACAACACCGTTTCTTGTAAATGTCCTCGATGGAGTGAAGACTGGTGCTCGTGATGTCGTTGGCCAAGTTATCGAGCAATAATTCAAATCCTCTCCATGCCGAAATTTGTAAGAGTCTTTGGTGACGTACCAAATCTCCTCAAACTCCTTACTAAGCATAACTGCTGGCGAGCCTTCTTCGAGATTGTTCATGACCACTCCCTTACTTTGCTACCCTTCCTTTCAAATGCGTCGGCCATGAACCCTACCAGTTTGTCCTTCAACAAAACTCCCGCATTCCACTTCCTCCCAGTTTGCTCCCCGGAGCTCTTGCCCAACGTCACAATTTGCCCTTTCCCCAAATTTAGTATGCTCCTACACGGGCCAAGCTTATCCTTAATTGTGGGTCAATCCTCAGTAAGAATCCATACAAATGCAGAAGGAAACAGATTTTTCAGTTGCGTGGCGAACTGTGATGTCCCCAGTCTGGGGAACTTAAGACGTTAAATTTTTACCAGTCAGAGAATGTTTTATAAAACCCAACTGCTTGACTCGTCACGAGGGTATTTCCAATTTCATGCCTTTTCATTATTAATGAAATAATGTCCATTTGTCGGGAACGTGGACAAGATCTGCTGACACCTCTGTGACTATCCTCTAAGAATGCCACATTAGTTAGGACCGATCTACCCTTGTCAGATCTTCAGTGTCTCCTTTTGATCAGCTCACTGTTTCAGTTACGCGATCCCTGATGATAGATTCCACTTGACTGATGTCAAACTGGCTCTTCTCCAGTTCCTGATTTCCCACTTCTCCCTCTTCTTCAATAATGCAGCAATATTTGCAATTTTCAAGCCTACCATCGCTGAGTCGAAATATGCTTTTGGCAAACTCATCTTTATTTCTCTGTCGAAGTAGCATCCCTCTTCACAACTCCTTCCAAACTTTAGTGGCTACTCTATCTCTCTCTTTTTCCCTATCCCTCCCACCAGCTCCCCACCCCTCCTCGCTACATTCAGAGCTCCCCCCTCCCCATCATCTCAGCTCTTCCCTCTTCTATCCTCCCGCCCACATCTGCCCACACCCTGTCACCTTTTGGCCTGTACTTCTCCTCCTGCCCCCTCATCTTCTCCCCCTACCCTTTTTACTCATGGGGCCTGCCCGCTTTCTGCTCATACCTTGGTGAAGGGTTCAGGCCCGAGAGGCCAGGATTTGAATCCTGCGCTAACTGCGAGGAGTTTATATGATCGGCTCGGGTCTGCATGGGTTTTCTCTGGGGGCTCTACTTTCCTCAAAGCTAATAGGGGATGTAGGTCAATTGGGTGGAACTGTAGCAGCGCTGTGGCAGGAGGCATTGAACCGGCCATGTGACGTCAGTGCGTTATGACATCAGCGCGCGTCGAGTACAGATGATGAATCTGTTTGATTCACACTAGAAACGCCTTGGTTATTTCGACATGTATACTGTGAATCTTTGTTTGCCTTACGGCAGACTAAAAGAAACTTTATGTAATATTACCCCTATTTTATTCTATGGTAATAAAGTAATCTTGAATCTTTAAGGCTCATTATGACTTCGTTGTTGCGGCAGTTTATCAAGCACAGCATTCCCGATACTTTTAAAACGTGTCTTCACCCTGGCCTGGACAACAACATCTGCAGACGCTGGGGTCTAGTGTCATACACAAAGGTGCTGGGAGGAACTCAGCATCTACGGAAAATATGAGACAGTAGTTGACTCAGGCCTGGAAGGTTAATTGCTTTTTACTTCCAAGGGCTGCTGCGTGGCCTGCTGAGTTTCTTCAGCATTTCTGTGATCCTTGGCAGTCATTTTCAATAAACTGCACATCAAGTGGAAACTTGAAATAAAACAGAGAACGTTGGACAGAGAGCAGACACCTCGTCTCATACAACCCTGAGATTCTCTTTCCCTGCGGGCCAGGCAGAATCACCACTTACTGGCAGTGCAACAAAAAAAAACTCTTCACAACCTACACATGTAAACAAATAAAGATCTGTAAACAAACCGGCCGTGCAATGCAGGGAGCAAAAAAAATCATAGTGTTGCGCTAAAAGTGTTGGCGTAGCGCTTAGCGCAACGCTGTTACAGTGCCAGCGATCAGGACCGGGGTTCAAATCCCGCACTTTCTGTAAGGAGTTTGTACGTCCTCCCCTGTGTCTGCGTGGGTTTCCTCCCACCGTTCAAAACGTACCTGGGGTGCAGGTGTATTTCGGCAGGTTCAGTCTCATAGGCCTAAATGGCCTTTTACCAAGTGACTAAATCTTTTTTTAAAAATTTAAAAATGTAAAAAGAATTAAAATTTAGAATCCTGATTGAGTTTGTCATTGAGGAGTCTGATGGTGGAGGGGCAGCAGCTGTTCCTGAACCTGGTGGGGCGAGTCTTGAGGAACCGATACCTCTTTCCTGGTGGCAGCAGCGAGAACAGAGCGTGGTGCTGGGTGGTGTGGATCCGTGATGGTCGCTGCTGCTCTCCGACGGCAGTGTTCCCTGTAGATCTTCTCGACTGTGGGGAGGGTTTTTACCTGTGATGCCCTGGACTGTGTCCACTACCTTTTGGAGGGCTTTACGCTCAGGGGTATTGATGTCCCCCACACCAGACTGTGATGCAGCCGGTCAGCTGCATTGCAGAAATTTGACAGTGTTTCTAATGTCATACCAAACTCCTGAGGTGCTGACGTGCTTTCTTCACGATGCCATTGGTGTGTTGGGTCCAGGAGAGATCCTCTGGCATCGTATTCAGTTCCATTCAGAACAAAGCACAGGCAGCAAATTCAAAGCCACATTCAGACCAGAGCTGTAAGTAGGCAGTAATGTACAAACCAGGCAATGATTATCTCCCGCAAGAGAGTCGGAACTACACTCCTTAATATCCATCGTTGACCCCCCCACCATACTATGGGTAATCTCTACCCTAAGATTAATCTGGTCCAATCATAAATACGATGGCCTCAGATGAAGTCGGGGAATGGAGACTCTGCGCTCTCACCTCCAGACACTCCAAGGCCTTCCCACCATCTACTCATCTCAGAATCGGAATTTATTGTCAAGAGCATGTGTCATTACAGGTACAAACATTCTGTACTTAAATTAAATAAATAAATGCGTGCTAAGGAAGAGGAAGTGAGGTCATGCCCTTGGTTCACGTCCATTTAGAAATCTGACAGTGCACGGGAAGAAGGTGCTTCTGTGCTGCTTGGGTGTTCATCCTCAGGCTCCTGTGCCTCCTCGTTGCTGGTCAAGTGGGTGAAGGAACCCTCTCCACTGCCTGGGTGAGTGCAGCTCCAACACCATCCAGGAACAAGTGGCCACTGGACCTGCCAGCTGTTTTCTGGTCCAGGCGACTTGAACCACACCTCCCACATCCCGATGAAGGGCTCAGGCTCGAAACGTTGGTTCTGTATCTCTATCTTTGCCATATAAGGGTCCCTGTTTGACCGGCTGAATTTCTCCAGCTCTGCGCTTTTACTGCAACCACGGCGTCGGCAGACTTTCATGTTTTACTTCCTCCCACCACCATGAAGGAGAGGGGCATGGTTAGCACTGCGGTATTACAGCGCCAGTGACCCCGGTTCGAATCGCCCACTGATTGTAAGGAGTTTGTACATTCTCCCCCCTCGTCCGCATGGGCATCCTGCAGACGTCCTCCCACATTCCAAAGGCAATATGGGGTTTTGTAGGTTAATTGGTCGTAAGGGTGTATTTGGGTGGCGTGGGCTCGTGGGCCTGCTACCGTGCGGCGCCCCTAAAATAAAAGCTTTTTCAAAAATATCCACGCGAAGACCACGACCTGCAAGTCTTCCTTCACATCACAGGCCATTCTCACCCGTAAACATCGACTCCCTCCTCAAAAGGGCACAGGGAAAACCTCTGCTCTAAGAAGTGATTCACAAAGGCAGTGCTTCACGTTCTCAAGACCAGTTGGGCCCGGCAATGCTCAGAATGAACGGAAGGGGAGACACAGTTAGCATGGTGCTATCGCCATGCCAGCAACCTGGGTCTGTACATTCTTCCCACGTCTGTGTGGGTTCCCTGGTTTCCTCCCACCATTCAGAACATCCGGGGGTTGTACATTAATTTGGGTGCAATTCAGCGGCATGGGTTTAAATGGCCAGAATTGGCTTCTACCATGCTGTAAATGAATTTAAAAACAATTTTTTAAAAAGTTAATCAGAATGAAGCATGAAAGTCTGCGTACACTGTGACTGTAGTAAAGATTCAAGAATATGCTGGAACAACTCAACCAGTCTCGCAACATCTACAGGTGGTAAAGATAGAAACCTTGAGGAAGGGCTTAGGCTTGAAACATTAGTTTTATATCTATTTAGCTTCTCTGGTAATTCCACACGTGCGCCCTCCGTTCTATCCTTGGCATAAGACCTGGAGGTCTTAGGTCGTGCACAATCCACTAGCATGGAGACCTTGATCATCTAGGGTCCAAATGCAGTGGGTGGGACACGTCATCAGAATGGACGGCCAGAAGGGAGTCACGTGATGGAGTAGTGGCCGGACGGTGAAGTCCAGCCCTCTCCAGAAAAGTCGGGAAAAACAAGAGAAAATACAAGGCACAGAAATAAAAGTTAAAGAAAAGTGAGTATAAAGGTGGAAAGAAGATGGCGACAAAAAAAGAAAAATCAAAATCAATGGAAAGAAGAGAGGAAGAGAAGACAACGGAGGAAAAAGGTGAAAGCCTTACCTGTCCGAAGAGGCCCGCTGTGGAGAGAGGAGCCCGCATCTTCAGGTCGGTGGAAAAAGAACGACAACAATGGCTCGCTGATCCGAGTAAAAGTGCGCAACCGCGCATGAAAAAAAACACACCGACGGGAGGGGGGACCAGCTGGGGAGTCGATCTCCACAGCCGGCAACGACAGCTGCAGAACACCTGCAGCAAGAAGAGACCACAGAAGACAATGAAAACAAGAAAGAAGAGAAGAAAAGGGCAACAAAGAAACAACAGATGGCCAACCCAGAGGAAGAAGAAGAAGAAGTACAGTGAAATAGAAGAAGAAAAGAAAGGCAAGATAAAGGAGGTACTTTCACTTATTAAAGAATACATGGAGTCATTTAAAGAATGGCAAACACAGGAATTTAATGATTTAAGAAGAAGAATAAACAACACAGAAGAGAAAATGAATAAAATAGATATGACCTTAACAGAAATGGGAAAGAAAATGGACAAGATGGAAGAGCGGGCAGTAGCAGCAGAAATGGAGGTAGAAGACTTAAAAAAAGAAATTGGAGGAATCTAATAAAAAAGCGATAGAGACACAAGAACTGTTAGCTCAAAAAATAGATATAATGGAAAATTATAACAGAAGAAATAACATAAAGATAGTGGGCCTTAAGGAAGATGAAGAAGGCAAGAATATGAGGGAGTTTATAAAAGATTGGATCCCTAGGATCCTAGGATGTCCAGAACTACAGCAAGAAATGGAAATAGAAAGGGCACATAGAGCATTGGCCTTTAAACCACAACCACAACAAAAACCAAGATCTATTTTAGTAAAATTCCTAAGATATACTACAAGAGAAAAGGTACTGGAGAAGACAATGGAAAAAGTAAGAGAGGGCAACAAGCCACTGGAGTATAAAGGGCAAAAAATCTTCATTTATCCAGATATAAATTTTGAACTCCTAAAGAAGAGAAAAGAGTTCAATACAGCAAAGGCGATTTTATGGAAGAAAGGGTATAAATTTATACTAAAGCATCCAGCGGTATTGAAAATATTTATTCCAGGACAACAAAACAGACTATTCTCGGATCGAGAAGAAGCACGAAAATTTGCAGAACAATTACAAAAATAGACTGAGGGATGAAGACGGGTAATGAGAGTAAAAATGATCACGATTGATATGTATGTGGGTAAAGACAAAAATAGACTGAGGGATGAAGACGGGTAATGAGAGTAAAAATGATCACGATTGATATGTATGTGGGTAAAGAGGTATAAGAGTGAATAGAGACAATGAGCATACATGAATGTATCTGTAATTAGAGGAAAATATAGATAGTATAGACAAGAATTAATAAGGGAAGGTAATGGAATAGAGAGAATAAGGAGGGAATTAAAAGAGTGACCTTTGTGACATATGAAAAGTGAAATCTTTTCTGGGGGGGGCTGGGTGGGGGGAAATAGCGGTCACTGCAAAATCAGTTGACGCTTGCGAGTGGATTCGCAAATCCAAATGGAGAGGTGAGATGTGGTTGTCCGACAAGGGATAAAGGACAACTCAGGAGGGGAAGGGGAGATTGGGGATAAAGAAGATATAAATAGGAGAATAAGAAAAATGTTGGATGTTGTAGGAATGTTGTCTTATAAAGAGTTGAAAATAAGAAAACAGAAATGGAAAAGGAGGAAAGGTAATGATGGAAAAACGGAAAGAAAAGATAAACAAAATATAAAATGGCTACGCTGAACTATATGACTTTAAATATTAATGGAATACATAACCAAATTAAAAGGAAGAAACTACTAAATTTACTGAAAAAGGAAAAAATTGATATAGCATTTGTCCAAGAAACACACTTAACTGAATTGGAGCACAAGAAATTAAAGAGAGATTGGGTAGGACATGTAACAGCAGCATCGTATAATTCAAAAGCAAGAGGAGTGGCTATATTAATTAGTAAAAATGTGCCATTTAAAATAGAAGAGGAAATAATAGATCCAGCAGGGAGATATGTAATGATAAAATGTCAGATATATTCGGAGTTTTGGAATCTACTTAATATATATTCACCTAACGAAGAAGATCAAAAGTTTATGCAAGATATCTTTTTGAAGGTAGCTAATACGCAAGGGAACATACTAATAGGAGGGGATTTCAACCTGAATTTGGATCCAAATATGGATAAAACGGGGGAAAAAATTAACAGGAAGAACAAAGTAACCAAATTTATAATTAAATCAATGCAAGAAATGAAACTTTTGGATATATGGAGGAAACAACACCCAAAAGAAAAGGAATACTCATACTACTCGGCTAGACATAAAACATACTCAAGAATAGACCTATTTTTGTTATCAGCTAGTATGCAGGATAGAGTAAGAAAAACAGAATATAAAGCGAGAATGCTATCGGACCATTCACCCTTAATACTGACAGTAAAGCTAGAGGACATCCCTCCAAGAATGTATAGATGGAGATTAAACCCCATGCTACTTAAAAGACAGGATTTTAGAGAATTTATAGAAAAACAATTAAAAATGTATTTTGAAGTAAATACGGAATCAGTGGAAGATAAGTTTATACTATGGGACGCATTGAAAGCATTCATTAGAGGGCAAATAATAAGTTATGTAACCAAGATGAAGAAGGACTATAATCAGGAAACAAAGCAGTTGGAAAGGGAAATAGTAAACATAGAAAAAAAATTAGCAATGAAGGAAGATACAACTAAAAGAAGAGAATTGGCGGATAAAAAAATAAAATATGAAACATTACAAACATATAAGATAGAGAAGGATATAATGAAGACAAAACAGAAATATTATGAACTAGGTGAAAAAACGCACAAAATCCTAGCATGGCAGCTTAAGACAGAGCAAGCTAAGAAAATGGTATTGGCATCAAGGAAAAAAGACAAACAAATTACATATAATCCAAAAGAAATTAAGGAAAACTTTAGAGAATTCTATGAACAATTATACCGAACTGAAAACGAAGGGAAAGAAGGGAAAATAGATGAATTTTTGACTAAAATTGAACTACCAAAACTACAAATAGAGGAACAAAATAAATTAACAGAACCATTTGGAACAGTAGAAATACAAGAGATAATAAAAAAATTACCAAATAATAAGACACCAGGAGAGGATGGATTTCCAATAGAATTCTACAAAACATTTAAAGACTTATTAATACCGCCCCTCCTGGATGTAATCAACCAGATTGATGAGACACAAAACTTACCAGATTCATGTAAAACAGCAATAATTACAGTAATACTAAAACAAGGGAAAGATCGACTCTCACCAGCTTCATATAGACCAATATCTTTGCTAAACACAGATTATAAGATAATAGCTAGACTATTAGCAAACAGATTAGCAGAACAGGTACCGAAAATGGTAAATTTAGACCAAACTGGATTTATCAAAAAAAGACGCACAACAGACAATATTTGTAAATTTATTAACTTAATTCATGCAGTAGAAGGAAATAAAGCACCTGCAGTAGCAGTTGCTTTAGACGCAGAGAAGGCCTTCGACAGAGTAGAATGGAATTATTTGTTCAAAGTATTGCAAAAATTCAGTTTACCGGAGAAGTATATTAATTGGATTAAAGCATTATATAAGGGACCGTTAGCGAAAGTGACAGTAAATGGACATGTATCAAAGCAATTTAACTTAAGCAGGTCAACGCGGCAGGGATGCCCACTATCACCTTTATTGTTTGCGCTAGCTATAGAACCACTAGCAGAATTGATAAGAATAGATAATAATATAAAAGGAATAAAAATAAAAGACAGGCAATATAAAATCAGTCTATTTGCAGATGATGTTATAGTGTACTTAACAGAACCAGAACTATCAATAAAAGAATTATATAAGAAATTGAAGGAATATGGAGAAGTGTCGGGTTACAAAATAAACGTAAATAAAAGTGAAGCAATGCCTATGAATAATGCGGATTTCTCAAAATTTATGAAGGAATCTCCATTCAGATGGCAAATGCAGGCAATAAGATACCTAGGTGTACAAATAAACAAAAATCTAGGCCAATTATATAAACTCAATTACAATCCACTAATGAAAAAATTACAGGACGATTTAGAGAATTGGAAAGATCTACCACTAACACTGATAGGAAGGATAAACTGTATTAAAATGAACATTTTTCCAAGGATACTATACTTATTTCAGGCATTGCCAATACAACTGACAGAAAAATTCTTCAAAGAGTTAAAGAAAATAATAAGGAAATTTTTATGGAGAGGGGGGAAACTGAGGATAGCACTAGATAAATTAACAGAATGGTATAAACAAGGAGGCTTACAATTGCCAAACTTCAAAAATTATTATAGAGCCGCACAATTAAGATACCTATCAGATTTTTATCAAACAAGGGAAAAACCAGACTGGACGAGATTAGAATTAGATAAAATAGGGGAAAAGATACCTGAACACATATTATATAAATGGGACGAAAAATTGGTACAACATAGAACTTCTCCAGTATTACATCATCTCCTCAATATTTGGAAGAAGATTCATGTAGAAAGAAATAAAACAAATTATCAATTACCAAAACTAATATTGACGCAAAATAAGCTACTCCCTTTTACAATAGACAACCTTTCCTTTAGAAAATGGGAAAAAAAGGGATTAAAAGAATAGAAAATTGTTTTTCAGGAAGTAGATTCTTATCCTTTGAACAAATGAGAGATAAGTACAATATAACTGGAGATACAGCGCTGGCATATTACCAACTGAGATCCTACTTGAAAGATAAATTAGGAAGCAATTTGAGTTTACCAGAGGGAAGTAACCTTGAATATGTGATTACAGATACAATGTTAATCAAAAGATTTATAACAAATATGTATATTAAACTGGAAGAAAAGGAGAATGAGGAAACAAATGGTAAAACTAAATAAAAATGGGAACAAGATTTAAATATAAAGATAAAAAAGGAAACATGGGAGAAATTATGTTCTGGAACGATGAGAAATACAATAAATACGAGGCTACGTATGATACAATATAATTGGTTACACAGACTATACATTACACCGCAAAAGTTAAATAAATGGGACCCAACAGTATCTGATAGATGTTTTCGATGTAAAAAAGAAATGGGAACAACAATTCATGCAATCTGGACATGTGAGAGAGTAGAAAAATTTTGGGATGATCTCAATCAGATATTAAATAAAATAACAGAAAACAATATACCAAAGAATCCAGAGATCTTTCTCCTAAGTAACATAAAAAACAAAGAATTTGGAATTGATTTGGAGGATGCACAAAAAAGATTTGTTAAGATAGCCCTAGCCGTAGCAAAAAAATGTATTATGTCAACCTGGAAATTGGAAGATAATTTGAAAATACAACTATGGTATATAGAAATGAATAAATGTATTCCATTAGAAAAAATAATATAGTTTAAGAAATAATATTGAAATATTCGAACAAATATGGGAGCCTTACATTAAATACAATAGCGAAAACCTACCGGGGACAAACATTACCTAAGTTGATGGAAGGAGAAGGAAAGAAAAGAATGGACTCAGTAGAATTTCTGGTGTATTTTTGTTGAATGACAACATTGTCTGACTGGCTTAATGCAACCTAGATTGTATACCTAAAATGGATGAGGGGGTGGGTGGGGGGGGTGGCTTGGGAGGAGGGAGGTGGGGGGGAGAAAAAGTCATTGTACATGTGTGAAAAAGAAAAAGTGTATATCATGGCTAATGTGATTTATGGTGTGAAAAATAAAAAATAAAAAAAATTAAAAAAAAAGAATGGACGGCCACCAGCTGCTCCATAATGAACTGAAGACTGAAGGATACCTCAAGGTCATCCACGCAAGCGCTATAAAGACGCTGTGAAGAAAACCCTACGCTACTGTGACCTTCAGCCAAGAGAACTAGAAGCTGTGGCTGTTGACGGATCCCGCTGGTGAGCCCTGTCCTATGTAGCCCACACCAGTTTTGAAGACAGGTGTTGCCAAAAACTGATGGAAAACCACGAATGGCATCACAAAGCAGCAGCCACAGTTATTACAACACGGACTTCCAGTGCCCCATTGTGCTGCACTCTGCGCTTCCAGACTGGACTACAAAGTCACCTTCGTGTCCACAGATGAAACGTGTCTTCTGCAAACTGGAGGACGGCCAATATGGAATATAGACCTTCTACAAGACCTACTGAGTTCCTCCTGCATTCTTGAGCTTTTATTAGATTTAAATTTAAAGTTTAGACATACAGCACGGTAACAGGCCATTTCGGCCCATGAGTCCATGCCGCCCAATTTACACCCCATTAACCTACACCCCTTGTATGTTTTTGAAGGGTGGGAGGAAATCGGAGCCCCTGGGGAAATCCCACGCAAACCCGAGGAGAACGTACAAACTCCTTACAGACAGCGCGGGATTCGAACCCTCATCCAGATCGCTGGCCCTGTAAAGGCGTTGTATTGACCGTTACACCAACTAGAAGATAGAACATAGAGCATAGAAGATTATAGCACAATACATGCTTTTTGGCCCAAGATGAGCATAGACACTTGCAAAAAAAATACTAAATCCTCCCTACCTCGCAAGACTCTCTTCTTTCAATCTGTCAAAGAGTCTCTTAAATGCCCTTATTGTTCCAGAGGCCATACCACGTCACAGAGAGAGAAAAACAGGGGAGATTTACCAGGATGTTACCTGGATTGGGAGGCAAGGTTAGCAGAGCTGGGACTTTTCTCTTGGAGACTTGATGGACGTCTACAAGATTATGAGAGGCATAGATAGGGCGGACAGGCCAGCACCTGTTTCCCAGGGCAGGATCAGCAAACACCAGAGGACGTCTGTACAAAGTGAAGGGAGGGAAGTTTAGGGGAGATGTCAGGGGGAGTTGTGGGGGCCTGGAATGCTTTGCCGGGGATGGTGGTGGAGACCGAAACACTGGGGGCATTTAAGAGACGTTTAGACAGACACATGGATTGGAAAATAGAGGGTTACGGGGTAGGGAGGGTTTAGTACTTTTTTTTAAGGAAAGAATATATGGGTCGGCACAACCTTGAGGCCTGAAGGGCCTGTACTGTGCTATATGGTTCAATAACACTTGAAATGAGGAAATCAGAAAGAAAGGCAAACATTTAGGAGCCGTGTGATCCAGAACCCAGCAGATTTCCTCACATGTATCCTGTCTGGAGCGGGCGATTTATACAGTTTAAGTTTAGTCAGTCTGCACGATCGATCTTTACCCATCCACAAGGGTCAGCGACGTTCTCCTTAGAGTCCAGCAGCAAAACAAAATTACGGTGGCGCTGCCAGACCTGCTGTAATGGCAGCACTGCTCCTGCTGTGGACCCGCGCACAGCAGGGAGCGGAGGCACAGCGCTCCCGCAGGGTCCTACCACACAGTCTGACTGCCCAGGGCTCTGTACAGTCTTTATATGGCCTGTTAAAGGAGCTGAGAGTGGAAAAGTGTCTGTTCTTACTCACACCTTGAAGAAGGGCTCAGTCCCAAATTATTGGTTCCACATCTTTATCTCCTGTGGACGCTGCGAGACAGGCTGAGCTCCTCCAGCATCTCTGTGTTTTTAAGACACTCACAGCATCTGCAGTCTTTCATATTGCACTCTGTTTTCATATCGCGTGATTGTGGTTTGGCATTTCAATGATCAAAACCGTGTTTTGTCGCAGCCTGTTGGTCCCCTTTTCCACAGTGTGACCTTGGGATCTTAGTGACATAAAATTGTTATGAGTCCAGAGGACCCCAAAACCCAGCAGCAATAGATATTCACCAAGATAAATGGTTATTTAAACAAAAGTTGCTTTTAATTAACTTTAAACATGAAAACAGAATCAAATTTTAACTTATCTCTATTGACTTAACTAACCTAACTTAACCCCCTTCTAATTCTAAGCGCACGTGTGTGTGAAAGTTCAGAAAGGTTCTTTGGTTCACAGTCCAATCTCACTTCTCATTCTTCCAAGTTCACTGATTGCAGGCCATTCTTGTACTGTGTGCAGAATTTAACATTTATAAAGTCCACCAGGCTTTGGTGCTTGGAAGGTAAATGGTTACCGCTCAGGAAGGTTCTTGTCGGTTGTTCTTTTTTAATCAGCAATTTCAGTGTCTTGGTCACGAAACTTGCCCAATCAGGGTTCTACAGATGATAACCTCTTTCTTTCAGGTCACCACAGAGTTCCTTTCTGTTTTTCTTACTCCAAGTGAAACATTAGACAGCCAGTCCTCTCCTCTTGCATGAACCTCAGGGGCTTTGATCAGGCCATCTTACAAATGGGGCTTTCCACAAGTTTGCCAGTTTGACCTGTTCCAGTCCCAGCTGCTGTCTGCTGGCTGTAACACTGAACAAGTGATCTGTGTGTGTGTGTGTGTGTGTCTCTCTCTCTCTGAGAGAAAGCTTGTTTGACGCTCTCTGCTTGCAAAACCACATGACCCTCTCAGAACAGCAAGTACTCTTCCAGACAGCAGCAGCTCTGACATGCTCTTTCATCTGTTGCCTTTTGCAAACAACAATCCATTAGTGAAGTCTCTTGAATACTCTTCCAACGCTCTTGCAAAGGGTCTGGAGTTGATACGTCTAGCATGGGGCAGAGCTCCAGTATTTTAAATCAGATCTGTTTTAAAGAGTTTGTGTGTGACCTACTCTAACAAACCTTTCCTAATTTATCTCCGAAAAACTTCTCTCTCTCTCTCTCTCTCTCTCTCTCTCTCTCTCTCTCTCTCTCTCTCTCTCTCTCTCTCTCTATATATATACTCTCATAAAATCAGGAAAAAAATTTATTGTCATCGATAAACAGCACCCTGATGTATGCATCTTCTGACCAAGTGTTCCAGGGCTTGGTGTTGAGAACCAGTGAGATGGCATCCGCCGTAGGTAGACCTGTCGCTACGACAGGCCAATTGGAATGGATCCATGACCATTAGAGACCTTTGTTACTCTTATCACCCAATACCATGCAAACCCGACTGGAAACCAAGAAAAATACCACGTCTGCTTTTAATTTACTCTGATATCCTGTCACACAGTATTCAGAAACCACATTGGAGGACAACACCTGGCAACAGTGCAACATTTGGAAGAAATGCATCAGTCTGGGAGCACGGAAAACACCAGCGATGAGTTTGAAGTGAACTCTATTCAGAGAGCATTCACTGAACAAGTCTCGCCAACTCGTTTTATTCTGCTGGAAACCTTTTATTGTTGGACCTGATAGTTGATTTTAATTTGCAGGGACCACTGACAACCTTACATATCTGTGCAACTTCTGCCTATTGTATCGAACTGAAATATTGTCTTGCCCAGCGAAGAAGAAAAATGGTTTACTCGCATGTTCCACAGCTCTTGTCATGATGATCTGTCATTAATGTAAGTACAGGCAAGGTTGAGGCTCATTACACCAAACCCTTGCAGTTCTTGCAGTCTATATATAATAGCATAATATATGATACTTGTAACACAATAACCTCCATTTTCAAATGGACTTTGCTTTATGATTTACTATTATTTCAAAACCTACTTTCTATCCCACGAACTTTGCAGTAAGATGCAATCGATCACAAGTGAAACCTGGTGCCTTGGAAGCCTGACTAACATTTCATCGTGAGCCGTTGTGATTCACTTCAGGAGTGAGGAGATTGAAGGTAAAATCTCACATGTAAGCAGCAGGGTAACGCTGGCAAAGTTAAACCAGGAAATGCTGCCGGCCCTCAGTAGGCTAATTCTCGATGGAGGGGTTGGGTAGGGTACTCTCCCCCATATCCTCAGCAGGCTAATCCTTGACAGAGAGGTTGGGTAGGGTGCCCTTCCCGATAGAACCACCAGGGCGGTGAGGAGTTCCATTGTCGAACTGACGGTCTCCCTTCTTGCAGGAATTTGAGAGGGCAGCGCTGCCAGAACTGCTGGAATGATGGCACTTACCTCTGGTGTGGACCAGAAAAGCGGGGAGCAGAGACACAGTGCTGCTCACAGGGTCCTACTGCCCGGTCATGATGCCGATGCTCTGCACAGGCTTTAAACAGCCTGTTAGAGGAGCCAGTGGTGATTTTCTTTTAAACATCCTGCAACTGCAAGGGCTGTGCCCAAGAGGGCAGTGCCTGTGTTAGGCAGCGTTACCACAAGGGGTTGAGGAGAGCAGCTGGACGGCGCGGAGCAACCCCCCCACCCCCTTACCTCTGTTGAGAAGGAGAAGCATTGGAGTCTACCTTTACGCATCACGGCAACGGACCAGCAAGGGGCTCAGCAGCAGAGGGACCCACACAGGCTGCGGCTGTTGGAGACAGGCCCATGGGAACCAGAAGTAGGATTCGAGAAGGGCCTCGGGTGCTGAAGGCTTCCTGATTGTATCAGAGGTTCAGAGCTGGAGCCTGAGTTGCCGACGGATCGAGCAGGAGTGTGGGGCTGCAGAGGCTGTGGGAGTGGCTGGAGGCGAATCCACGGACACTCGGTGTCTGTGAAGGGACTTTCTTTTGCTTCTCTTTTTCCTATTGTTGGGAGCACCGGGCAAGGTTCCCGGTGTCTCTTTGTTTGCCTTACGGCAGAGAAAATTTGAAATATATCATTTTTATGTATGAGCCCGTGACAATAAAAGCAATGGCAGATTAACTAGGCCGAACTTTGGTAAGGGTCTCCCTGCCCTTGCCCCCCCCGCCCCACCCTTTGTTGAATAGAATAATGTGACGTTGTTAAGTTAAATAACATATCATTGGACTATATATAATGTACGACATGTATAAGCAAGAAATTTAATTGTAGCAACAACCTTTTCCATATAATCACCTTCTGACTTGTATTGTCGAGCGATCAAGCCGGGTCTTCACATGAAAACAGTTTGCGGTTCAAACAGGATGTTTGGGCAACAGCACAGCCAACTTCTGATTTTCTCGTCATCGATAAAGGAGGGGAAAATGTGGACTGACTAAAGTAACATTTCCGTTTCCCATCATATTTTATAGATTTCACAATACTGCCGTTCACGTTCTGACAGGCCCCGCTCCCTGTCTTTAACCAGTATACGGGCAGGTTAATGCCTACTCGCGACGTAATAGTGTCGTCACAGTAAACACAATCTCGCGGCTGCAGTACAAAGTGCCAAAAGCATCTATTTCTAAATGTCTACATGTTTGGAGCCGAATTTAGAAAACAGAATAATATTTGTAATATTCCAGATATGAAAAAAAATATATGCAAAAGTCCTGAAGAGTCATCCAAACTTCTAATTCAGGGCACGTCACAGCCTGCATGACTTCAGGAATGTTGGGGGAGGGGGTGGTGTGAGGGGGGGATCCAGAGTTTCTGGGGGAATTTCGAATGGTCAGAGGGAGAGTGGGCAGGGTCCACTTTCAGGACAAGAATCGCAGGACTGGAGGAACGTAGGACTTGAGGAATAGGGCACTGGAGGTACAAACGGTAGGACTGAAGGATCGCTGGACCTAGGTACACAGGACTGGAGAAATGCAGGACTGAATTAAATTTTTAATATTTAAATGCAAATTTAAATTTAGTTATACAGCACAGTAACAGGCCATTTCGGCCCATGAGTCCGTGGCGCCCAATTTACTCCCCTACTCACCGGTACATTTTGAACAGTGGGGGGGAACCAGAGCCCCCGGGGAAAACCCACGCAGACACTGGGAGAACGTACACTCAATTAAACCACTTGGGTTTGCTCGCAGTTCCCTCCCCCCTTCCCTTCCGGGCCCTCAATGGTTAATCCGCCACTGATTAAAGGGCCGTTGAACCTTGAGAAGGTCCAGTTGTTTTGGCACAAGCAGTGGTTTCCTGGCACCAACGCTACTTGAAACTGAAGTCATACCTGTCAAAGTGATGTGGTGCAATTTGTATTATCAGTTCAGCCCCCTGAATTATGAATAGAGTCACATCACGGTGAAAACTAAGCAACAGAAATAAATCATCAACATGTCTGGAAACTTAATATAACTCTCTCTGATCCTTGGACAGACGCGGGACTGGAATGGGTTGTCTGGACTGATGGGTTTCCTTGTGGATCTGGCTTTGCCACTCCAGGAAGTCACTTAAAGTAGGTCAAATGTAATTAATTGAGAATCATACCTTTCTGGAATCTTTCCATGAGATGGGACGGTGGAACTGCACACAGCATCTCAGCTTCCATCATCCTGACAGGACAGAAGTCTGCGGCTTGTTAACTTCATCACAGCGCTTTCAGACTCGATTCATATTTATAAGCTAATAAAATACATCACTGCAGAATTGGAGTGTTTAGTGTTGAGCTTAATTATGTGCTGAACTGAAATTTGCTTCTGTATACATTGCTTGCATTGTAAATTTCACATAAATTTTTAATGTGAATGGCATATTTTGTAGACATGGGTAGCTAACAAATGACAAATAAGTTTTAGAATCACAGAACATTGCATCACAGAAAAAAAACAGGCCCTTCAGCCCTTCTAGTCTGTCTGTGCCAAACGATTATTCTGCCTAGTCCCACTGACCTGCGCCCAGTCCATATCCCTCAGTGCAGCGGTTAGCGCGATGGTCTTATAGCCCAGGTTCAAATCCGGCACCATCTGTAAGGAGTGAGTTTGCGCGTCCTCCCCGTGACTGCGCGGCTTTCCCCTGGGTCTCCGGTTTCCTCTCCCCCCTCCAAAACGTATGGGGGGGTTGGGGGCCAATTTGGGTGCAATTGGGAAATGGCTTCTACCGTGCTGTTAATAAAATATTTTACAATTTGAAAATACCCCTCCCTTCCGTGCACCTGTCAAAATTTTCCTTAAATGTGAAAATTGAGCCTGCATTCAGCTCTTCAGCCGACAGCTCGTTCCACACCCTCACCACTCTCTGTGTGAAGCAATTCCACCTAAACTTCTCCCCTTTCACCCCTAACCCATGTCCTCTGGCTTGCATCTCACCGACCCTCAGTGGAAAACCCCTACTGTATCCACCCACCATAATTTTAAATACCTCTATCAAATCTCCCCTCATTCTTCTATGCTCCTGGGAATAAAGTCCTAGCTTATTTAACCTTTCCCAGAACTCAGTTCCTCCCAGTCCCAGCAGTTTTGAGTCCTATTACAATGAGGTGAATGTTCATCGTTTCAAGGTTCAAGCTGTCCCGTACAATTAATTTCCATACCCTACCCCACCCCCCACCCACTAGGGTCTCCTCCTCTATCTGTCTGTCCACTTCTCCCCACTTTTTTCCATCACCTCGTACTCCCACCCCAGCTCTTTTCCATTTTCATATACCTCTTTTAACTTTTCGATAAAGGATCCCATCCTGAAGTATTGACTGACCACTTCCATCACAGATGCTGACAGACCTGCTGAGTTCCTGCAGCTGCTCATTTGCTTAAGTCAAGTCAAGTTTATTATTATCATCTGATTGTACAAGTACAACCCGACAAAACAGTGTTCTCTGGTCCTCAGTGCAAAACACGCAGACACACAACCAGATATAACACACACACAGACAAACAATACTTATGCAGGACAAGTATTCATATATACAAATACATAAATGAATATTTTTTCGTGAATACGAGAGTCTCAGAGGGTCCTTTAGTCGTTCAGCGTTCTCACTGCCCTTGGGAAGAAGCTGATCCTCAGCCTGGTGGTGCTGGCTCTGATCCTCCCGTATCTCTTCCCCGACGGGAGCAGCTGAAAGATGCTGTGTGCGGGGTGGAAGGGGTCCTCGATGATTTTAGTCAACGATCCCAGAAGATCACGTTGATGGAGTGGAGGGGAGACTCGAGTGCCGCTCTTATGGTCCTGTGGATTGACCTCTGATCCATTTCTCTGCAGCAGCTGTACCGCACTGTGATGCAGCCGGCCAGGTCGCTCTCGATAGAGCTGCTGTAGAAGGTTGGCGTGATGGTGGCCGGTAGCCCTTGCTCGCTTCAGTCTTCTCATTAAGTGCGGTCACTTTTGCACCTTCCTGGCGTGAGATGTTGAGTGTCCACGAAAGGTCACGAGTCCAAGAAACCTGATGCTCCCCACTCTCTCCACTAGAGAGTTCTTGATGTGTAGCGGAGGGTGGTCATTCCTGGTCCTCCTGAAGCCCACGATTATCTCCTTTGACTTGTCCACATTGAGACTCAGGTTGTTCTCTCGCACCAGATCACGAGAGTTTCCACCTCTTCACTGGAGAGCGACTCACCGTCGTTGTGAAGTCTCCAGCGACTTTTGGCTTTTCAACTTTTGAAAAACTTCTGCAGTTTTTCTGTTGCTAAATTAAAAATGTGCTGCCAAATGCCAGTTTTTTTTTAAAGAGTGTCGTTGCATCTGATTCTGTCCCCAGCTGACAGACCAGAGAGGGGCTGAATGGCCTCCTCCTTTTCCCCTGTTTCCATTCTGCAGTGTAGCAGCAACACCAGTTTTACACATTTGTTATAAATCCCTGACCCGTGAAGAAAATTAATTTGTTGATGAATGAGGGGAGATCTGATGAAGAAAGACAAAATAAGGGTTGTGAAGAAACTGTAGAGTTCAGCCCGAGGACAACGGCAAGTCATACATATTGAAGGGGTTGACCCTCAGCCCAGCAGCTACGGAGAGCTAAGATCAACGGCTACCATAAGGGAAAGAACATCAGACGGGCCAGCAGTTCTAGGCCTGGATAGCTGCCTGGAGTTGCAATTGATCTCTGTCAATTATGAGATCCAGATGAAGAAGATATCCAAAAGGCTCAACAGAGACACTCCATTGGAGAACTGACCTCCAGTCACGAACAAGGCTGAGCTCATGAAAAACTGCAGAAGTTTTTCAAAAGTTGAAAAGCCAAAAGTTGCTGGAGACTTCACAACGACGGTGAGTCGCTCTCCAGTGAAGAGGTGGAAACTCTCATGATCTGGTGCGAGAGAACAATACTTCAGGTGGGCAATGGACAGAACCATAGAACCATAGAACAATATAGCACAGAAACAGGCCCTTCGACCCTTTTCCAAACTATTATTTGGCCTAGTCCCATTGAGACAAGCGTCCATACCCCTCCCATTCATGTACCTGTCCAAATTTTTCTAAAATGTTAAAATTGAGCCTGCATTCACCAATTCAGCTGGCAGCTCGTTCCACACTCCCCATCCCTCTCTGTGTGAAGAGGTTCCCCTTCATGATCCCCCTAAACATTTCCCCTTTCATCCTTAACCCATGTCCTTGTCTCACCCAACCTCAGTGGAAAAACCCGCTTGCTTTTACCCTGTCTATACCTTTCCTTATTTTGTCTTCCTTCATCAGATCTCTCCTCATTCACCAACAATTTTCTTTTCTTCACGGGTCAGAAGTTTATAGATTGGCTGCTTTTACACTGCATAATGGAAATGGGGGAATATGAGAAGACCATTCAGCCCCTCTCTGGTCTGTTACCTGGGAATCGGACAGGGCCATTCACCCCCTAACTGATCTTTAACCCAGAGGACAGGAGAGGGCTATTCAGCCCCTCTCTGGTCTGTTACCCAGCAGCCAGAAGGCCATGCGGGGTCTCTCTAGTCTGTTCACTAGGGGGACAGGAGGAAACCATTCATCCCCTCTCTAGTCTGTTACGCAAGGGGCAGGAGAAGGCCATTCAGTGCCTCTCTGGTCTGTTACCCAGTGTTATATAGTCAGGATAATGTGAACTATTTTGTAACTGCGTAAGAATACACCCTTCTCACTGTAGTAACAGTACTGCACCACAGTGGGGTGTATGTATATGTGTGAGTAAACAGTTTCCTGAGATGGTGGAAGGCATCAGTAAGTAAAATCTCTTCTGTTATTTGAATCTTGCATCTCTAAGTTATTTAAGAAGCCTTCCAAGTAACACAGAGACATAACATGGTGGCAGCGAACAGGAATAAAGCTGCGCAATTGATTATAAGTCATGAAGGGGAAGAAGAGAAAAAAATTTTACTGATAAAAATTTCTGGAGCAACAGTTCACCCAGTGATGGACAGGGAGGCTGGAGACATTGTTGAATTGTTTAAAAAGTTTCAGTAGAAGTGCAATTTCGCATTCAAGAGCTATTTTAAAAAAGAGGAGAAGGCCAGTTATCTACTTCTCTGGACAGGGGAGCGAGGCCTTGAATTATGTAATAGCTGGGAGCTTACAGAGGTGGAGAAAAATGATCCAGACCAGATATTTGCCGTGTTTGCTTCTCACCCTGAACCCAGGTCTAATCATAGAATTAAACGCAAAGAATTTCAAGGCTTAATGCAAGAGGCTGATGAAACTGTTGATAACTTCCTCACGAAACTAAAAATTGTTGCTGCAATATACACAATTAAGGATATGGAGGAAAGATTCGTTGATCAACTAATATGGGGGAGTGCCCATCCCGAAGTGCAAAAGTCTCTTATGGGGAAGGATAGCTTGAAGGTAGCAGAAGATGTAAACACAGCCAGAGCCTTTGAAGCCACAAGGATGCAAATGAACTCCCTATCTATGCAGACCCACCCACAGCAAAGAGAAGGAAGGGTTGATGCTATAAATAACACAATCAGAAAAGTGCAAACCCCCCAGGACCTGCAGGAAGTGCGGCAGACAAAACCCCTTCGATGACCAAAACAAATGCCCCGCGTACGGTTCTGAATATAGAGCCTGTGGTAAAGCAAACCACTGGGCGAAGATGTGGAAGTCTGGTATGAAGAAAACAGTGAAGAAAAAAAGACAAGGAGAAGATCCACCACATAAAAGGAAACAACAATGAGGACTCCAACACCCAGATACTGGGCATGGAATCCATACACCTTCACGTGATGTCGGGTGAGATGAAAGGAGGAAGCGTGTTGCACACAAGGATCCAAATACAGAGGACAATCCAGAACAAGCCCACAATATTTAATCTAAAGGTGAAGCTGGATACTGGATCACAAAACAACGTCCTTCCAATCCAGACTCCACCGCCAGATGTTCCCAGAGAACATAATAAAAGGGGATCCAAAAGAAGGTGCATTGGAAACAGCAAACGCCACATTAGTGGCCTATGGTGGACCCATGACCAAGCAGCTACGGAGAGCTAAGATCAACGGCTACCATAAGGGAAAGAACATCAGACGGGCCAGCAGTTCTAGGCCTGGATAGCTGCCTGGAGTTGCAATTGATCTCTGTCAATTATGAGATCCAGATGAAGAAGATATCCAAAAGGCTCAACAGAGACACTCCATTGGAGAACCGACCTCCAGTCACGAACAAGGCTGAGCTCATGAGCATGTACCTGGAATGCTTTGCTGATTCTGTTAGATGCTTTGAAGACTTTGAACATCACATTGCCATAGATCCAAACTGTAAACCAGTCGTCCATGCCCGAAGGAAAGTCCCACTGGAGGTTAAGAAGAAGATGGAGCAAGAACTAAAGGTCGTGGAAAGGATACAAGTCTTCACCAAAGTGACCGAGCCGAATGACTGGGTAAATTCCATAGTGGTCAAAGAAAAACCAAATGGCCGCTTGAGAATATGTCTGGACCCTAAAGACTTAAATCAAGCAATAAAAAGGGGTCACTACCCAACACTGACACGAGAAGACATCGCAGCGGAACTAACAGGATCCAAAACCTTCAACCAGCTAGATGCTAAGAATGGATCCTGGAGTGTGAAACTAGATGAGGAATTAACACTACTAACACCATTCATTACTCCATTTGGTCGTTACAAGTCCCTGCGACTACCTTTTGGCCGAAAGGCGAAGCCCCCGCCTAAAAAGGTGGAGGCCGTTTGGCCCCTCACAGCAAAGGGGTTGCAAGAATTCACCGGTATGATTAACTTTTATCATTGATTCATACCGGCAGTGACTTGCATCATGTGCCCCCTTTTTGCAATGGGGGGGGAAAAGGGTAAAGACATTACCTGGGACAATGAGGTCTCAGAGGTGTTCCAGCAGGCTAAGGACGCGCTGGCCAATGCCGCCCTTCAGGTACACCCCAGGCCAGAGGTGCCAACCACCCTCACAGTAGATGCCTCCAGCACAGAGGTAGGGGGCGCACTGGAGCAATTCATCGAAGAGCAATGGCAGCCCCTGGCCTTCTTTAGCAGGCACCTCCGGCCACCCGAACTCAACTACAGCACCTTTGACCAGGAGCTATTGCCACTGTACCTGTCAGTCAGGCACTTCTGGTATTTTCTGGAAGGCAGGCAAATCAGGATCTTCATGGACCATAAACTGTTTACCTTTGCCTTCCTCAAAATGTCAGACCCGTGGTCGGCCAGGCAGCAGTGACACCTTTCATATGCGTCTGAGTTCACCACGGACTTCCAACACAATGCGAGTAAGACAAATGTGGTGGCTGATGTACTGTCCCACCCCACGATCGAGTCCGTCCAGCCCCTGCCCCAGGGAATAGACTATTCCACCCTAGCCAGGGCACAGCAGGAGGACCCTGGGGTCCCAGCGTACAGAACAGCAGTGTCCAGCCTCAGGCTGGAGGTTGCCACTATCGGTCCTGGCAACCAGACGTTCCTCTGCGACATCCCTACTGGCAAACCCCAGCTCATCGTGCCAGCAGCATGGAGACGGCTGGTCTTCACCGTGGTGCACAACCTGGCGCACCCAGCTATCAGAAAATCTGTCAAAATGATGGCCAGTAGGTCAGTCAGTTGGGCAAGATCTGCACGCGCTGTCAGACATCCAAAGCACAGACACAAGTCAAGGTGCCCCCCCCCCCAGACCTTTGAGCCAGTGCCATGTTGTAGGGCTGCTGCTAGTCTCCCGTGGGGGGAGATACCTCCTCACCATGATTGGCTGCCCCACGAGATGGCTGGAGGAGGTCCCGCTGGCCAACACAACCACCAAGACCTGCACCAGGGCACTGATTAACAGCTGGGTCCCGGAGCATATGACCTCTGATAGAGGTACACGGTTCACTTCAGGGCTCTGGTCGGCACTGGCCAGGTTGCTGGGAACCCAGTTCCCCCACACCATGGCTTGCTAATCTCAGGCCAACGGGTTGGTGGAGCAGTTCCAGAGGCCCCTAAAGGTGGACTTGATGACTCGACATGGGATGACAAGGTTACCTTGGGTCTGCCTGGGGATCTGCACTGCACCAAAAGAAGATTTCAAAGCCTCCACAGCCAAGATGGTATTCGGCACACCTTTGATGATACCAGGTGAGTTCTTGACCGCTGCCAAGGGCCCAGAGGACCCGATGGCCTCATTGACAAAGCTGAGAGAAAGATTGGGAGAGAAAGACTGGGTACTCTGGCATCTCCGCAGCCTCTACCACACGGCCAAGCCAAGTCCTATGTCCCCAAAGACTTAGAGGCCTGTGAGTACGTTTTCATCCGGAGACCTCTGGACACCTTTGCAATGGCCGTATGAGGGGCTGTATAAAGTAATCTGACACAATGGGTCAACATGTGTGCTGGATATTGGCGGAAAGGAAGAGACTTTCACCAACCATCAACTGCCTCAAGCCAGCACATCTGGACATGATCCAACCTATCTCTACAAAGCCCCCGCGTCACAGAAGTAGGCTGCCAAAAGAGGCAGACAGCGCTCTGATCATCGGTTCTGGGGGGAGGGCGGGGTGTCATGTTGCAGCCTGCTAACTGGAACACAACCCAGTACATAAAGTGGCCAACTAACGCGACCACCGCGCAAACCCCGCGATGGCCAACGACCTCCGTCCCAGGTGAAAACCTGCACGGCGGGAAGCCACGAGCAACGGTGGGAACGCCGACCCATCCGAGGCCGGCCTGCCGTGACATCACTCCTATCATCGGCAGCGGGGAGAGAATATAATCAGAGCTGCCCGTGTAATAAACCAGTCTCCAACCGACTTCTTGGGTGTGCGTTGTTTTTTCCACACTTTGCGTTTGCGCACACGCACTGTCCAAATTCTTCTTAAATGTCAAAATTGAGCCCACATTTACCACTTCAACTGACAGCTCGTTCCACACTCCCACCACTTTCTATGTGAAGAAATTCCCCCTCATGTTCCCCTCTAAACCGCTTCCCTTTCACCCTTAACCCATGTGCTCTGGTTTGTACCTCACCGACCCTCACTGGAGAAAGTCTATTTGTATTTACCCTTATAATTTGTTTATCTCCAGCAAATCTCTCCTCATTCTTCTATGCTGCAGAGAATAAAGTTCTAATCTGTTTAATCTTGCCCTGGAACTCAGTCCTTGAAGTCCAGGCATCATCCTAGTAAATCTTCTCTGCCCTCTTTCTATCTTACTAAAATCCTTCCTGTAGTTTGGTGACCAAAACTGCACAAAGTATTCCAAATTTGGCCTCACCAATCTCTTCTACAACTTCACAATAACATCCCAACTCAATACTTTGATTCAGGAAGGCCAATAAGGCTAAAATCTCTCTTTACAACCACAGTTTGCTTGTATTCCTTATCTGTTTACAGTCCTTTTATTTGTTTACCTGTGCAGTGAACTGGGATTCCCTGTTGATGTGTTGTACTGATGGGTGGTTCTGCCTCCCAGCTCCACCCCCATCTGCTCACATATAACCCTGGTTTCCTGCCTGAACCCTGAGCCCTTCTGAAGGCCGCTGTGAAACCCTACCCTGAGTTATAAGCTAATAAAAGCACATGTTCTCCCTCCAGTCGTAAGAGCTTTTATTCGCTCTACAATTTTATTTGCTTATTCCCTAACGATGGAAGCGCTGCTCAAGCCAGGTTTGCTACTGATAGACCCTCTGCCCCCGATGCGGCTGAGGAGTTCACGTATTGGCTAGACTGGTTCCAGGCCTACCTGAACACGACCACACTGATGAACTCAGGAGGTCCACACTCATTTCAAGGGTAGGAATGGAAGGCTATGCGGTCATCAGGGACTGCACTACATATGACACTGCCATCGAGGCGTTGAAGGCTCCGTACCTGAAGTCGCAGAACGATGTCCTAGCGAGGCACTGACTCGCTCTACGTCACCAACGGCCAGGAGAGACCATCGATGATTACCCACTGGATCTGTGGACGCTTGCCAAGAAGAGCAGGTATGAAGTGAGGAGCATGGAGTCTCCGAGGATCTGGCCTCGATGGTCCTGGATCAGGTCAGACCTCACCAGCTCAGCAACTCCATAGGGACTGTGACGGTAAACGGGCATTCCACTAAATGCCTGATCGACATGGGCTCTACTGAAAGCTTCATAGACTCACGGACTGTGTAAAAATACAACATAAAGATGTATCCTTCCAATTATCACATATTCCTCGCATCTCATTCACATTCTACACACGTTCAACAACATTGTGTAGTACATCTGTCATTTGAATGGGGGGAATTCTATAAATCTCGACTGTATATACTTGATGAACTCTGTGCTCCAGTGTTGTTGGGTCTTGTCTTCCTGTGTCACCTTAAAAGCGTGACCTTGGAGTATTCTGCTCCCCTCCCCCTTGTAATGGTTCGGAATGGAGGGCCCCTAAAATCAGAATCCACATGCACACTGAATATCGACCCCCCCACCCTCCCACCTCTCTTCCCAAATCTGTTCCCAGACTGCAAACCCATTGCTACCAAGAGCAGGAGGTACAGCACAGCAGACCGAGACTTCATAAAGTATGAGACACAACTTCTGCTCGACGGAGGTATCGTCAAAACCAACACCAGCCCATGGAGAGCGCAAGCGGTGGTGGTAAAAGGGTAAAACAAGTCCAGGCTAGTAATTGACTACAGCCAAGCTATTAATCGGTACACACTCCTGGACGCATACCCCCTCCCTCGAATTTTGGGCGTGGTGAATGATATTGCACAGAATCGTGTCTTTTTGACCATCAACCTGAAAGCTGCTTATCACCAGCTGTCAATCCATTCCGAGGATCGTCCATATACAGCGTTTGAGGCTAACGGTTGTCTCTATCAATTCCAGAGGGTCCCTTTCGGTATCACTAACGGGATTTCTATTTTCCAGAGGCAGATGGACAGAATGGTGGATGAGTATGGGTTGAAGGCTCCCTTCCCCTACCTCAATTACGTCACTATCTGTGGCCACATCTTGGATGACCATGAGGCCAACCTCCAGAGTTTTCTCCATGCGGCAAAAACCCTGAACCTCACTTATAACTCTGACAAGAGCATGTTCAGAACTAAACGTCTGGCTATCCTGGGCTACGTGGTGGAGAATGGCATCATTGACCCTGACCCCGATAAGATGCGCCCCCTGTTAGAGCTCCCCTTTCCCAGGACCACAAAGGCTTTGAGGAGATGCCTGGGGTTTTTCTCATATTACGCCCAGTGGGTCCCTCAATACCAAGTAAGTGCAAGGATGCGTTTCCCACTTAGATATGGAGAGATAAATACGAGAGGACATGGCTTTAGGGTGGAAGGGGAATGGTTTAGGGGGAACATTAAGGGGAACTTCTCCACTCAGAGAGGGCCAGGAGTGTGGAACCTGACGAAACAGCACTCTCTGGTCCTCAGTGCAAAACATGCAGACACACTACCAGACAAACTATACCTATGCAGGACAAGTATTCATATAAACAAATCAATCAATATTGTTTTGTAAATGTGAGAGTCTCGGAGGGTCAGTGTGAGCAGTTCCTTTGGTCGTTCCGCATTCTCACTGCCCGTGGGAAGAAGCTGTTCCTCAGCCTGGTGGTGGCAGCTCTGATCCTCCTGTATCTCTTCCCCGACGGGAGCAGCTGAACGATGCTGTGTGCGGGGTCGATGATTTTGCATGCCCTCTTCAGACAACGAAGATGTCTGATCACATCAATGGAGGGAAGGGAGGTCCCAGAGATCCTCTCCGCCACTCTTATGGCCTGTGGATTGACCTCTGATCCATTTCTCTGCAGCGACCGTATCCACCCTGTGATGCAGCCGGCCAGGACGCGCTCAACCGAGGTCCTGTAAAAGGTCGGACGTGACGCTGCCGCGCCACTCTTCTCAGGATGTGGAGTGGTCCCAGCACTGATCTATGAGGCACACCATTAGTTGCAGACCTCCAGTCTAAGAGGCAACCACTAACACACTGTCAAATCCATTTTACTAACTCTCCGTGAACACCGAGTGACTGAGCCTTCCTGACTAACCTCCCATGCGGGACCTTGTCAAAGGCCTTACTATTACTGACACCAAGATCATTTATTGATGATTATTAAAATAAATATTTAATGATTTAATTTAAATTCTGCTCTGGTCTGGTGAGATCCTAACCCATTCTCTGCATTATGGTTGAAACACGATTCACCATTGCTGTGACCATTATTTCACTTTCATTGCCAACTCAAAGTTTGGGAAGCAAATGTTTAAAATATTAAGTGTTTGCACATTCTTTCCCAGCCGACATTGTCTTCCTTATCCAGTTGCATTCACTTCAGGTGGAAACATTTAGTTTCATTGAGAATCAAATGTTGCTTATTACTGTATTTCTAAATTGCCGAGAGACGTGGTTTCAAGTTGTCCTTTCTAGGCACTGGTGAATTTTACAGGATCAAGGAAGGTTCAACAGATTTAATTATTAATGCCAGGGGACGTTTAATTATTTTTTTGCTGTAAAGGAAGTGTTTCCTTAATTATTTTTAAATTTAGGTAACAGGACAGTAGCAGGTCCTTCTGGCCTGCGTGCCCATGCCACCCAAATATCACGTAGCAGTTAGCGCAACGCCGTTACAGAGCCAGCGATCGGGACTCGGGTTTGAATCCCACTCTGTCTGTAAAGAGTTTGTACGTTCTCCCCGTGTCTGCGTGGGTTTCCTCCCGGGGGCTCTGGTGTCCTCCCGCTGTTCAAAAATGTACCGGGGGGTTATAGGTCAATCGGGCATCATTGGGCGGCACGGGCTCATGGGCCGAGAGGGCTTGTTACCGTATCTAAATTTAAAATTGAGTTTAAAAAACGTATAAATTTTCAAAAATGTAACTCCATACATTATGAAGGGTGAGGGGAAACCACAGCAGCCGGAGGAATCCCACAAGGACACAAACTCCTTACAGGCAGCTCGGCGCTGTAACAGCGCTAACTGCTGCGGGATATTTGGGCGGCCACCTGGGCCAGATGGGCTTGTTGCCTAAATTAAAAAAAAAATATTCAATTAAATTCTAAATTAAAAATAATATTAAAAAAACCTTCTTTTACAGCAAAAAAAAAGTTAAACTCATTTCTGCCGTTAATAATCAAAGCCGCTGAATCTTCCTTGATCTTGTAAAATTCACCAGCTACGCTCACCGCGCCAGTCTCTGAAACGCAAAAGACCATCGATACGATAAAAGCACGACGGGAAGCTCAGAACTTTCAGCTCAGGATCTAACTGTGACCCAGATCTTACCTCGTGCCTCACAAAAAAATACTGCCCTTTAATGAACTGCTTCTCAAGGTTATATATTCTCAATATAAAAATAGATGGCAAGACTGACAAGAGAAGAGCAGTAACATAAAGTTCCCTAACCTGATTCACAGCGGCCCTTTTTAAAAGATCATCAGATCCTTATTTTATCGGCTGTTGGTTCTCACGTGTTTCTTTGTTCAGAGGTTTTGAGGGGTTCTCAACCTTTTTCTTTCCACTCACGTACACTTTAAGTAATCCCTGTCCCATCGGTGCTCTGTGATCAGTAGAAGATGGCTTAAGGTGGGATGTGGGTGGGAAGGGAAGGTTGAGAATCACTGCTCTGGACCCAATTGTTACTGAAATATTTTGCTGGAGAAAATTTGTCATTGGCCTATGTCCTTTGGAGTTGTGAGACCATGCACATGACGAGTCAATGAGGGACGATTAAAACAGTGGTTTCTTTCCACCCACATCCCACCTTAAGCCATCCCTTATTAATTACAGAGCACCGACGGCAGAGGGATAACTTAAAAAGGCACATGAGTGAAAAGAAAAAAGTTGAGAAACTCTGGTTTCTACCTATCATGGGCCCACAACGCATCCTCATTAGTCAGGAAGGGACAAGAGTGCTGAAGCTTCTATGATAGGCCAAGCCCCCTACCTAGACATTTTTCAGGGGTGCAATTGAGAGGGGCTGCATCACTGTGTGGGACAGTAGCTGCAAAGTATCAGTCAATACAGAGGATCATTAAAACAGGATCACTAGGGTCTCCCTTTCCCCTGTGGATGACATTTATGGGGAGTGTGGTCTCAGTGGGGCTCAAGGAATTATAGAAGAGGTCTTCTATCCAAAGCACAGTATCTTCAACCTGCTACCATCCAGAAGAAGGCATCAAAATCAGGGTGGCCGGGCTGGGGAACAGCTTCTTCCCACAGACTGTGAGATTGATGAATGTTATCCTGTAACAGAATGAATGATCCCTAACTATTCATCTTTGTTTATTTTGATTTTTCACATGCTCGTTATGTGCATTGTGTGTTTTAGTGTTTGCTCCATGGATGGAGAAACACTGTTTGGTCAGGCTGTACAATCAGATTATAGTCAACATGATCTTTAAACAATTAATTTAGTTTAGACATAGAGCACGGTAATGGGTGCTTTCGGCCCATGAGCCTGTGCCACCCAAATTCCCCAATATGAAGCTGATACATTTTAAAGGGGGGAGAAATCCAGAGACTCACTATGCGGAGTTTGTGCATTCACCCCGTGCCTGTGTGCGTTTCCTCCGAGTGCTCCGGTTTCCTCCCACCCTTCAAACTGCAGGTTAATTGGGAATCGAACCCGCGTTGCTGGCGCTGTAAGGCCATCGCGCTGGCCGCGTCACTAGCCGTGCCGCTAACTTGATCAATCCAGAGGGACAGCAGATTCCTGATTCCAACCATGGTTGATGAAAAGAAGCTGTCCATTCTACACTTTCTTTGCCTTTAGTTTGCTCCTGCAGCCTGCTGTCCTCAACCTCTCCACCACTGCTTCAGTTCAGCCTCTCATTGTCCACACATCTCTGTATTATATCCTTTAGTCTGATCTAAGGAAGATGCACTCAGCTCCTCGACAGTATCTCTCATTGCAGGAACCATCCTCATAAATCTTTTCTGGACATCTCGAATCCCTTCACATCCTTCCTGTAGCTGAGAGACCAGAATTAACTGCAATATTCCAGCACAGTATAACATTTCGTAAAGGTTCAATATAACCTTCCTGTTTTTGAACACTATTCCATAATATTAGCTTCTAAATAAAAAATGTTTTAAAACCAAGCTGTCCACATTTTGCTGTTAACTAAGTTCAAGTCAAGTTTATTATCACCCAATTCTACAAAAACAATCCGACGAAACAGTGTTCTCCGGTCCTCGGTGGGAGGTGAGGGATTGGAAGAAAACAGAACGTGCAGTGAAGACTGTCCAGAGATCATCTGGGAAGTGGGAGAGTGGATTAGTATGGAACGGCAGTGAAGACTGTCCAGATGGAGACGGAGTCCTCTCTGCCATCCGGGTACTCCACATAGGTGTACGTGGGATTGGCGTGGAGCAGTTTCACCCTTTCCACCAGGGGTCGGTCTTGCTTCTCCTCACGTGCTTCCTGAGAAGGACTGGACCAGGAGTGGTGAGCCAGGATGGGAGTGTAGTTCCCGATGCCAACCTTCTCTCGAAATTGAATAGGAGCTTGTGAGGTGTAGCGTTGGTCGCGGTACATAATAGTGACTGGATGGAATGGAGCGCTATGGGGAGGACTTCCTGTCAGCGTGAGTTTGGAAGGCCTTTTGACTTCAGGGCCAGTTTGACAGCCTCCCAGACCGTGCCGTTCTCCTTTTCAACCTTCCCGTTTCCACGGAGGTTGTAGCTAGTCGTCCTGCTGGATGCGATACCCCTCGCCAGCAGGTACTGACTTAGCTCATCACTCATAAAGGATGAGTCCTGGTCATTATGAATATAGCTGGGATACCTGAACAGGGTGAAAATGGAGTCTAGGGCCTTCATGGCTGATGAAGCGGACGTGTCTGGACATGGGATGGTGAACGGGAAGTGGGAGTAATTATCAATGATATAGAGAGGTGTTCCCGTTCATGGAGGGGAGAGGTCCCTTAAAATCGACACTGAGCCATTCAAAGGGCCTGGATGACTTTGTGAGATTGTAGAAGTGTGACTGGCAAGAGCCGGTCATTTCCCTGACATCTTCCACGGAGTAGGGCAGATTGTGCACCTTGACAAAATGAGCCATGCGGGTAACCCCTGGATGGCAGAGCTTATAATGCAGAGACCGCAGTTGGCCAGTGTGTACAGAGGCCCAGCTTCCTCTGGATAAGGCATCTGGAGGCTCATTAAGGGCTCCTGGTCATAATTGTAGGTGGAGAGCTCGATCCTGTCATTCTTGTCATTCTTAATTTTTCCCCTCTTGACATATTAAACAAAAATGCGACCAAGCCCTAGTCAGTGAGGAGCATAAATCTCCTACCAGCCAGGTAGTGTCTCCAGTGTCTCACGGCTTGAGCCTTCTTTTCCACTGATGGGTTCCAGAACTCATGGCTTTGTAATGTCTGAGAAAAAATGCAACTAGGCTGCCCGCCTGCTTGAGGATAGCGGCCAGGTCTACATCCGAAGCGTTGCTTTCCACTTGGAAAAGTACATTCTTGTCCACCGTGTGCACGGCGGCTTTCACAATGTGATTTCGGAGGTAGTTAAAAGCAGTTTGGCGTCAGACGAGAGGAGAAAATTTGTGGCTTTTAAAAGAGGTTGAACCTTATCAGCGTATTGAGGAATCCACTGGGAGAAAAACTCCAGATATATTGGACCTGTGAACAGGGAGCTCTAACGGGGGCACATCCTATCGGAGTAGGGGGCCCAATGATGCCATTCTCCACCACGTAGCCAAGGATAGCCAGCCATTTAGTCCTGAACAGGCACTTGCTAGAGTTGTAAGAGAGGTTCAGGGCTTTCGCTGCATGAAGGAAACTCTGGAGTTGGGTATCATGGTCTTCGAAGGTGTGGCCACAGATGGTGACATTAGCGAGGTAGGGGAAGGTAGCCTTCAACCCATACACATCCACCATTCTGTCCATCTGCCTCTGGAAGATAGAACCCTTGTTAGTAATACTGAAAGGGACTCCCTGGAATTGATAGAGATGACCGTTAGCCTCAAATGCTGTATATGGACAGTCCTTGGAATGGATTGACAGCTGGTGATAAGCAGCTTTCAGGTTGATGGTGAAATAGACACGATTCTGCACAATATCATTCACCACGCCCGAAATTCAAGGGAGTGGGTATGCGTCCAGGAGTGTGTACCGATTAATAGTTTGGGTATAGTCAATTACTAGCCTGGACTTGTTTTCCCCTTTTACCACCACCACTTGCGTTCTCCACAGGCTGGTGTTGGGTTCGATGATACCGTCATCGAGCAGACATTGTGTCTCAGACTTTATGAAATCTTGGTCAGCTGTGCAGTACCAATTGCTGTAGCAATAGGTTTGCAGTCTGGGAACAGATTCAGGAAGAAAGGTGGGGAGTCGATATTCAGCGTGGAGAGACTGCATCTGGGTTCTGATTTTAGGGGCCTTCCGTTCCGAACCGTTAAGGGGAGGGACCAGAATACTCCAAGGTCATGCTTTTCAGGTGACACAGGAAGTCCAGACCCAACCACACTGGAGCGCACAATTCATCAAATATATACAGTCGAGATTTACAGAATTGCCCCCCATTCAAATGACAGATGTACTATACGTGTGTAGAATGCGAATGAGACGCGAGGAATATGCAATAATTGGAAGGATACATCTTCAGGTTGTATTTTTGCACAGCCTGTGAGTCTATGAAGCTTTCAGTAGAGCCCGTGTCAATTAGGCATTTAGTGGAATGTCCATTTACCGTCACAGTCCCTATGGAGTTGCTGAGCTGGTGAGGTCTGTCCTGATCCAGGACCATCGAGGCTAGGTCCCTGGAGACTCCATACTCCTCACTCCAGTGGCCACCACTGTCCTAAATTGCCCGTGGGTAAGATGGCGTCGACCTCATGGCACAGCAAGGTGGCCGCCCACCTTCCTCCTCTGACGATGATGGCGCCGTTTGAATCTGAGTTGTGGCAAGAAGGCTGCCGAGCTTTTCCACGCCGTTTTCTTGCAAATACCCTCCTCTAGCACATAGCGCAGCAAGTGGGCTCAGTCACATTCATGGCTGATGGCTTGGAGTGGGAATCGAGTCCTGAAGTGGTGCAGGCCATGGATTTCCCCGGGCTTCCCCTCACGTGGCAAACCCTCACCCAATGTGCTTTCTTGCCACAGCTGGAGCAAACTGTATCTTTAGCCAGGCAACGAGATCGGGGAGGCTGACTCTTGCCGCAGAAAAAGCACTCCCTAGCACAGGAAGTGGCAGCTTTTAGGGCTGGGGTAGCGGGAGCAGCTGGTCCTTGGAAGGGGTCACCTGGATGAGTGAGTTCGCTGGCTTCGAGGTTGTCGTTCTCGAGCTTGGCCTGTTCCAGTGACTTGGCCAGTTTGACGTGGCTAGTCCGGTCCTTCTTTCCCGACTTGAGCAGTCACTGCCTCATGTACCTTGGGTGGACCCTCGCAACTAGAGCATCCCAGATCTGTTCTTCCTCACGAACGCAGCCCGTAGCCACTTCGTACCTGCACTTCGTGGCAAGCACCTATAGATCCAGCAGGCAGTCATCGATAGTCTCTCATGGCCATTGATGACGTAGAGGGAGTCAGTGCCTCGCTAGGACCTTGTTTAGTGACTTCAGGTACCAAGCCTTCAACGCCTCGATGGCAGCACCCTATACAGTGCAGTCCCTGATAACCGCATACCCTTCTGTTCCTACCCTCGAAATGAGTGTGGACCTCCTGAGTTCATCAGTGTGGAAGACGTCTCTGGCCGCATTCAGGTAGGCCTGGAAGCAGTCTAGCCAGTACGTGAACTCCTCAGCCACGTCGGGTCAGAGGGCCTACCTGCAGCAAACCTGGCTTGAGCAGCGGTTCCATCGTTAGGGAATAAGTGAATAAAATTGTAGTGCGAATAAAATCTCTCACGACTGGAGGGAGAACAAACGCTTTTATTAGCTTATAACTGAGGGTTGGGTCTTACAGTGGTCTTCAGAAGGGTTGAGGTTTTAGACGGGAAGTCAGAGTAATATATGGGTAGATGGGGGCAGAACTGGCCATCAGTACAACACCCCACCAGTGAATCTGAGTTCACTGCAAAGTGCATCGTGGAGAGCATTCTGGCTGGTTGCATCACTATCCAGTACAGAGGTGGTAACACTCAGGACAGTAAAAATCTACAGATGGTTGTTAACTCAGCCTGCGACTTCACTCCACTGAGGTCTTTAAAAAAGGGGGTAGGAGAGAGGGGAAGGGGATGGAGGTTTGATTGTGTATCCACCAAATGTGAAGATCATTAAACCCCTTGGAAAGTGAAGGCGTTGATGTGGCTCCTTCTGAGTTACCTCAAAGTTTTGGCTTCAGAGAGATCCTCCAATTTGTGGATGCCCAGGAAGGAAGTTCCGATAACCAGGTGAAATGGTTGCCCTGGAACACGGCGCACACACATACACAGACAACATACAGTACATAATAATATACATACAGATATAATATAAAATAAAGGTATATAAATAGTTTGGGATGATTTACTCAGTTACAGGATACCATTCATCAACCTCACACCCTGCGGGGAGAAGATATTCCCCAGCCTGGCCGTCCTGATTTTGATGCCTCCTGAACCTCCTTGATGAGAGTAGGTCAAAGATACTGTGTACTGGATGGAAAGTGTCCTCAATAATTCTTTGAGTGAAACACAAAAGTCTGCAGGTGCTGTGATTGTAGTAAAATGCTGCAGGAACTCAGCAGGTCTTTTCAGCGTCCATAGGAAACATGACGTTTCGGGCCTGGGCCCTTTTTCAAGGAATAAGCAGAATGAGCCAGGAACTCTCAGAATTCAGATAGCCCTAGCTGTGGGGAGCAAGTTGATGAAGGCTCGCCGGTGGCTATACTTTGTGAGGTGTCTGAAGAGATTTGCGATGTAAACTTCTACCGATGTACTGTGGAGAGCATTTTGGTTGGTTACATCACTGCCTGGTACTGAGGCACCAACTCTCAGGGCAAGAATAAACTCCAGAGGGTTGTCAACTCGGCCTGTGCCATCACTGGTCCCAGACTTCACTCCATCGAGGTCATCTACATGAGACAGCGTCTTAATAAATCAGCCTCTAACCTCAAAGACCCCACCACCCAGGCCACACCCTCTTCACTCTGCTACCATCGGGGAAAAGGTGCAGGAGCCTAAAGACGAGCACTCAGCGGCACAAGGACAGCTTCTTCCCCTCCGCCATCAGATTCCTGAATGATCAACGAACCACAGACACGGCCTTACTTTTTGTGCACTATTTTTTATATAGTATGTGGTGAGATGATTATAATTTGAATGTTTGTACTGTGATGCCACCGCAAATTTCATCACTTGTTCATGCAATAAATTCTGATTCTGAATCCAGATGTTCCAGGGCTGGCAGGCAGAAGGGAAGAGAGCGCAAAGATCAGAGAAGGTTGACATGACAATTCCTTTACTGTCACGTACTCCTGCACAAAACGCACACAGAATTTGTCAACCTTGCTCTCCATAAAGGCACATGGAGCTTAGGCCAGCACCGCCATCAATAATAGAAAGAGAAGCCAAAGAGACACTGAGTGTCCATGGATTCGCCTCCAGTGCTCTGATTCAGCTATATTTTTCTTTTAAAGTTATTTCTATTGCGTTTTATCATACAACCATACATTATAAGTCCATATAAATTAAATTTGGATTGATATCGTCTAGAGATAATAACACATGGACTCGTATTCAAATGTCCTCGTCATCTTAGCTATCCCTCGAGATCGAGGATGATGGCCTTCATTCTGTTGGTCTAGTTATGAGTCCAATCTTGGCTTTGAAAGATCTTCCACATTCAGGACAGGCCGTTCCAGATCGGGCTTTGATTGCTGCTGTCTCTCTTTCCATTTATTTCTCTTTTTTTCTAGTTCTCCACATCTGTTGGCTTTGAAAGTTGCTGTTCCTTCTCGGATGATGGTTTGCCAGAGTTTCCTGTCCCTGGCGTTGGTTTTCCAATTACTGATGTCGATATTACATTTCCTCATGTTGGATTTTAAGACGTCTTTAAATCTCTTCTGTTGTTCGCCTCGTTTACGTTTGCCTTCTTTAAGGTGGGAGTAGAAAATTTGTTTTGGCAGACGTTCGTCTTCCATCCGAAACAACATGACCGCTCCATCTTAGTTTATTATTAATGATGTAGGGTTCAATGCTTGTTGTTTTTGCTTCATTTAGCACGACGACGTTAGTTCTTCTATTTCCCAGCTGATATTGAAGATGTTTCGAGACAGCATTGATGGAACTTTTCAAGCCTCTTCAGATGTCATCGGTATGTTGTCAAGGTCTCCGATGCATGCGGTGGGATCACCACTAATATTTTGGCGTCTGTTCAAATGTCACGATCATAAAAGACTCTTATTCAGAGCCAACAAAAAGCTGTTCCAGTGAATTTAAGATGATGTTGGATCTCGTCATGAAGGTTGACTTTGGAAAAGAGGTACCTTCCAAGATACGGAAAGTGTTCCACATTTTCAAGATTCTTTCACCAAGATGAATTGATGATTCTATCTGATTTGTCTCTGTTGGTGATAAATCTAAACATATGGTGAACAATAAAAAAAAAGAAAAGAAAAAGAAAAAAAAAGAAGAAAAGGTTGATTCTAAAGATCTAAACCTGTCCACCAACTAAGGTTGAAATTGGGATTCAAGCAGACTTGAAATGGAGCAACGGCCTCCGGAGATCCGAACATGTCCATTTTTCCACAGCCCCACACCTTGATCATTCCAATTATGAAAGTTACCTGTAAATGAATCCCAATTCTTAATGAAGGAGATCTTAATCTTCCTAAAATTATGTCTGATATTTTTTTTCCAAACTTAGAAAGGACATGATAGCCAGTGACCATTGTCTATGGGTGGGTGGAACATCATCTTTCCATTTCAGCAATATTAGTCCTAGTCAGTAATGTAGCAAATCCTAAGACCTGTTTTGGGTTAGAAGTTAAATAAACATTTACATCCCTGGAGAAGTCAAACTTCACAATCAATGGACATGGTTCTAGATCAATCCCAAAGATGGTCAAAAATGTTCTGAAATAGCTGTCCAATATTCTTCTGAATTGGGACAAAACCAAAACATATGTATCAAATCTTTTCACACAATAAGTTAAAGATTATTCTTGTTTTCTCGAGTGCGCACTGTGCTTACACCAGGAGACAATTTTTTAATTGAAAATTAATTGATTAACATGAATCATGCGAATATCAAGGCATACCATGCTCCAGAAATTTTAAATTTGGAGTTGACAAGTATTCCAAGTACTAAAAAACAGTGGTGATTTATTACTTAAGAGCAAAGTTTTTGACTTTTTTTTAGAAAATCAGATTAATTTTTTTCTTGATGAGATTTTCAATTCAATAATCTGGGACACAATGAAGACCTACTTATATGTTCTTCTTTGGCTTTGGCTTGGCTTCGCGGACGAATATTTATGGAGGGGGTAAAAAGTCCACGTCAGCTGCAGGCTCGTTTGTGGCTGACAAGTCCGATGCGGGACAGGCAGACACGGTTGCAGCGGTTGCAGGGGAAAATTGGTTGGTTGGGGTTGGGTGTTGGGTTTTTCCTCCTTTGCCTTTTGTCAGTGAGGTGGGCTCTGCGGTCTTCTTCAAAGGAGGTTGCTGCCCGCCAAACTGTGAGGCGCCAAGATGCACGGTTTGAGGCGTTATCAGCCCACTGGCGGTGGTCAATGTGGCAGGCACCAAGAGATTTCTTTAGGCAGTCCTTGTACCTTTTCTTTGGTGCACCTCTGTCATGGTGGCCAGTGGAGAGCTCGCCATATAACACAATCTTGGGAAGGCGATGGTCCTCTATTCTGGAGACGTGACCCATCCAGCGCAGCTGGATCTTCAGCAGCGTGGACTCGATGCTGTCGACCTCTGCCATCTCGAGTACTTCGACGTTAGGGATGAAAGCGCTCCAATGGATGTTGAGGATGGAGTGGAGACAACGCTGGTGGAAGCGTTCTAGGAGCCGTAGGTGGTGCCGGTAGAGGACCCATGATTCGGAGCCGAACAGGAGTGTGGGTATGACAACGGCTCTGTATACGCTTATCTTTGTGAGGTTTTTCAGTTGGTTGTTTTTCCAGACTCTTTTGTGTAGTCTTCCAAAGGCGCTATTTGCCTTGGCGAGTCTGTTGTCTATCTCATTGTCGATCCTTGCATCTGATGAAATGGTGCAGCCGAGATAGGTAAACAGGTTGACCGTTTTGAGTTTTGTGTGCCCGATGGAGATGTGGGGGGGCTGGTAGTCATGGTGGGGAGCTGGCTGATGGTGGACCTCAGTTTTCTTCAGGCTGACTTCCAGGCCAAACATTTTGGCAGTTTCCGCAAAGCAGGACGTCAAGCGCTGGAGAGCTTATATGTTAGTATAAACAAAAAGACCAAGAGTTGATCAATCAGATTAAACAGATTGACTTACAATTTGCCCAAAGTAGAGACCCGGAGATATTTAAGAAGAGAACTGAACTCAAAACCAAATTTGATCTTCTTTCCACTAGTTCAATTGAACAACAGATAGTGAGAACTAAGATTCAATTTTATATCCATGGAGAGAAATCTGGCAAATTACTAGGCAATCAATTGAAAGCTATTTTGATTAAAAAACAAATTAATAGGATTTCTCTCCCTGATGGTACAATAACTGCTGACCATGCTAAAACAAAGGACATCTTTCGAGATTTCTATTTTAAACTTTTCTGAATTTAACAATGAATATGATCTGATGAATGATTTTTTAGATCATTTGGATTTACCACTTTTATTCCAGGAAAACCAACAAAGTTTGGAAGCTCCAATTTCACAAGAATCACAACAAGCAATATCCTCTTTACAATCAGGTAAATCTCCAGGTCCAGATAGATTCCCAGTGGAGTTTTACAAATTATTTTGAGAACAACTTATTCCACAACTAAACCTAAAGACTCATTTTGAAAAAAATCAATTATCTCCTTCTTTTAGCGAGGCTGTTATTTCTGTGATTTTAAAAAAGGGAACGATCCTGATAACTGTGCTTCCTACAGACCAATTTCTTTGCTCAATGTGGACATGAAGATTTTAGCAAAAATTTAAGCACATAGAGAATATTTCACCAGGAATAATAAATTTAGACTAAACAAGGTTTATTAAAATGTTCTTATCATCATAGATTAATGAATATTATATGTACTCCTTCTACTCACCTTCTATTCATGCATTCTTTCCTTAGACATTGAAAAAGGTGTTTGATAGAGTAGAATGGGAATATCCATTTGCCACTTCTGTCGAATTTAATTTTGGACCAGATTTGTACTAATGCTTCACAATCAAAGTTTTAAAAATTACAATAAGGCTCTAGACAGGGTTCCCCACTAAGCCCTCTGCTTTTTGATTTAGTAGTTGATCTGTTAGCTGTTGCTATACAAGCAAATGTAGATTTTAGAGGCTTGTTTGGAGGACCTATTCAACATAGGTTACCTCTATATGCAGATGACCTTGTACCTTTTGTGTCCACTCCATTAGCTGTGGCTATACAAGCAAATGAAGATTTTAGAGGCTTGTTTGGAGGACCTATTCAACATAGATGATCTCTATATGCAGATGACCTTGTACTTTTTGTGTCTCCAAAGATATTGTTGTTAGTTACATGCTTTAGTATATTTTCAGGATATAAACTTAATCTGTATTAGAGTGACTTTATTACCACTAAAGGCCAACTCACCCAATATTCTAATTATCCTTTTAAAATAGTGAAAGATCAATTTAAATATCTAAGTATTACAATAACTAAGAATTTTAAGAAACTCTTTAAAGAAAACTTTGTAGTTTTGTTTCATCAGACTAAAACAATACTCTCTGGATGGTCACCACTTTTCCTAACTATGATAGGCTGTGTAGTTGCAATCTGGAATGCACTGCTTGAAACAAGAGGCTGTGGTGCATTCGAATGAGGACACAAATGTTCTGGAGAAACTCCTGCAGTGTCCATTGGAGGCAACGATATATCACCAACGTTCGGGCCTGAGCCCTTTGTCAGGGTATAATGTGGTGCATTCTAGTTGAACAAGAACATTGGCGGCTGCTGGGGTCCAGTGCAATAAAACCATGATCCGAGTTCATGTTCATTATCATCCGACTGTTCATAGGTTGGCGTGGGCAAGGCTACCGGCCACCATTATCCTAACCTTCTATAGGAGCTCTATCGAGAACATCACACTGCTGCAGAGAAATGGATCGGAGGTCAATCCTCAGGACTTGAAGAATGGCGGAGAGGACCACTGGAGACTCCTTCCCCTCCTCAACCCCCATCAATAATATCTACTGGGATTGTTGTCTGAAAATCATTGAGGACCCCTTCCACCCAGTACACAGCTGCTCCCTTAGGGGGAAGAGTCAGAGCTAAAACCTGCAGGCTTCTTCCCACAGGCAGTAACCATCCGAGCCTCTCATCTTCACAAAACAATATTTATTCTGTCTCTCTGTTTGCATGGATGAATACCTGTCCTGCCCATGTATTGTCTGTCTGCGTGTGGGCCATGTCCGGTGTGGGCCATGTCTGGTGTGGGCCATGCCTGGTGTGGTGGGCCATGTGTGCCATGCACCGAGGACCGGAAGATGCTGTTTTCTTCGGGATGCCAATCAACTTGACTTGCCAAACAGCTCGCCCTCCACCATCAGACTCCTCAACAACAGACTAAATCAGGCTTTAATCTGGTTTAAGGAATCTGACCTGCCCTTTTACTGGTTTTCTCTGTATTGCACAGTTTACAATTGTCGAGTTTTTTTTTGCCACTAGGTAATTCTGCCCAGTCCAGGGAATAAGGAATCTCAGAGTTGCACGTTCTCTGAAGAATACATCTGAAATCTCAGGCCAGAAACGTTATCTTTATCTTTGCTCTATAAAGTACAGAGTTTCCCTGTAACGTTGGGACAGATCAGCCGGAGAATCATTCGGGAGGGAGGGAGGGAGGGAGGGAAGGAGGGAGGGAGGGGGGATAAAAGGCTTGAGCCCTGCGCTGGCAAGGTCCAGCAGCATCCAGGGGCAGGTTGGTGCGGGACCTGCTGAGTTTGGTGCGGGGCATGCAGGAGATCGCCGCTCCTGCGGACTCTCTGGTTGGAGTGAGGATCTGCGCGGAGAGACCCCTCCGGGGCCGGGTGGGGAATTCAGCTCACACGCTGCTCCGCGTTTCCTGCTCGTCCTTAAGAACCCGGGCTGCGCTGAGGGGCTCCGGTGTTCCGGGATGACCAGCGCTCGCCGCCCCGGCCAGACGTGCCTCTGAGTCCGCCGCAGCCTCAGCCCGACCCCGGGGCGGGCGGGAGGAAGCGCAACCTCGTCCATGGAGCCCGCTCCAGCCACGGCGGCCGGCGACCGCGTCCCGGGGAGCGGCGAAGCGCGGGTGCCCGGCCGCCGACACCACTGCACCGGCACCGGAGGTAACGGGGGCGGCGGAGGGGAGGGAGGCGGCTCGGATCTCGGCGCAGGGACCGGCGGGGCTCAGGGTGGAGAGTGACCCGGGACAGGGAGAGGACTGGGGTGACCCGGGACAAGAGGAAGGGGGGGGCAGTGACCCGGGACAAGAAGAAGGGGGGGAGTGACCCGGGACAAGAGGAAGGGGGGGGGGGTAGTGACCCGGGACAAGAGGAAGGGGGGGGTAGTGACCCGGGACAAGAGGAAGGGGGGGGGGTAGTGACCCGGGACGAGAGGAAGGGGGGGTAGTGACCCGGGACGAGAGGAAGGGGGGGGAGTGACCCGGGACGAGAGGAAGGGGGGGGAGTGACCCGGGACGAGAGGAAGGGGGGGGAGTGACCCGGGACGAGAGGAAGGGGGGGGGAGTGACCCGGGACGAGAGGAAAGGGGGGCGTGACCCGGGACGAGAGGAAAGGGGGGCGTGACCCGGGACGAGAGGAAGGGGGGGAGTGACCCGGGACAAGAGGAAGGGGGGAGGTAGTGACCCGGGACAAGAGGAAGGGGGGGGGGTAGTGACCCGGGACGAGAGGAAGGGGGGGGTAGTGACCCGGGACGAGAGGTGGGGGGCCGTGACCCGGGACGAGAGGTGGGGGGCCGTGACCCGGGACGAGAGGTGTGGGGGGGGGAGTGACCCGGGACGAGAGGTGTGGGGGGGGGAGTGACCCGGGACGAGAGGTGTGGGGGGGGGAGTGACCCGGGACGAGAGGTGTGGGGGGGGGAGTGACCCGGGACGAGAGGTGTGGGGGGGGGAGTGACCCGGGACGAGAGGTGTGGGGGGGGGAGTGACCCGGGACGAGAGGTGTGGGGGGGGGAGTGACCCGGGACGAGAGGTGTGGGGGGGGAGTGACCCGGGACGAGAGGTGTGGGGGGGGGAGTGACCCGGGACGAGAGGTGTGGGGGGGGGAGTGACCCGGGACGAGAGGTGTGGGGGGGGGAGTGACCCGGGACAAGAGGTGTGGGGGGGGGAGTGACCCGGGACAAGAGGTGTGGGGGGGGGGAGTGACCCGGGACAAGAGGTAGGGGGGGAGTGACCCGGGACAAGAGGTGGGGGGGGGAGTGACCCGGGACAAGAGGTGGGGGGGGGAGTGACCCGGGACAAGAGGTGGGGGGCGCTGGGGCGACCCGGGACAAGAGGGGGTGCGGGGGTGACCCACAACAGGGGGAGGGGCTGGGGTGACCCGCGACATTGGGGGGGGCGCGGTTGGCGTGACTTGGGACAGGAGGGGACTGGGGGGGTTGACCCGGGATAAGAGGAAGGGGTGGAGATTGACCTGGGACGAAGAGGGGGTGGGGAGTGATCCGGGAGAGGGGGGGTGACCGGGAAAGGGTGACCCGACACGCGGGGTGGGGGGTGGTGGCGGAGGGTGACCCGGGACAGAGGGCGAGTCTGGGCGGGTGGGGGGGGGGGGGAGGGGGGGCTGTTGGGTTGACCCACACTGGTGCCGCACGGACGGCGGAGACGGGACGTCCCGTCCAGGAGAGTGCAGCCGGGACAGACCCGGGGTCCCCGTGGAAACGGTGCACCTCGGTGGGGAGAGGGGCTGTTGGACGGGGCGATGCTTTGTGAAATGTGGTGGAATTATTGTCGTTTAATTGTGATATTTTTAGCCATTTGTGTGTGTGGGGGGGTGGGGGGGGGAACTTGGACTTGAAAATCTCTCCATCTCCACTGTCAGTTTAAATTTTACCGTGGGGCTTTAGCCCACTCACCCGTGTCACCCAATTACCCTATAACCCCCCCCCCCCCTTACCGTACGTTTTTGAAGTGGGGGGAGGTGAAGACGTCCTTCCAGGCAGCGCGGGATTGGAGTCCCGGAGCCGGTGTTGCGCTGACCCTGCCGCCCCTGGGCTGTGTCATTTCACTCTGACATTGTTCCAACTGCAGTGTCCTGGCCAAAGAGCATCTGATTTCTGGCTGTGATCGTGAGCAAAGCGTTTAAACAACGGCGAAAAGAGTTGTCTACATTTAACGCGACTTGTTTCCACAAAGCTTGCCTTTTCCCCCCTCCTTAACTAGTTATTCCAGTTCCTACTTCCTTTTTCTCTCCACCTAGACTCCTCTTCCCCCTCCCCCCCCCCCTTCCTGGGTGTTCCCACTCCTCCACCTATCTTTTTCCATTCCCCCCCCCCCACCCGCCTTTCCCCCTTTTGTTCAGACATCTCTCATGTTCCCCCACACCTTGATGAAGGGCTCCAGCCTGAAACATTCTTCACCTTTGCTGTACACTGTTTGACCTGGTGAGTTTCTCCAGCATTTGTGCTTTTTCAACCTTCATGAAGGGCTCAAGCCCGAAACGTCGGTTGCGCCCCTTTCTCTTTGCGATACGAAGTGCGGTGTCTTTTTGACCTGCTGGATTTCTCCAGCGTTCCCTTTTTTTCCACGCACCTTCTCCGCAGAGCTCCAGGCACCTCAAAACTGCGACCATTGTGCGTTCCCGTGGTGCACGGGGAACGGTGCGCGCTCAGCCTCCCCCTCGTGGAGGGCCCCGGGGCTCTGGGTCTCGCTCACTTTCTGCCAGTGGTTGATCCCATGTTTATTTCAGTGCAGAAGCCTGGATAGTTCTCTCTGCCCTCGTTTGTGTGTCCGGGGGTGGGTGGCAGAAGGTCAGCGATATATTCACCTGGCGGAAACAGGGAGGCAACAGCAAATATTCATCTGATTTAAATCAGGCGTGTTGAAAATACTAGGGTGGGAGTGAGGATGTTCACCCCTCCTGCATTGTCTCACGTGATACTACATTTAGAATGTAACATACATGAAATTCTAACTTTGTCCACCATAAGAAAAACAGTCACCACGTTGTCCAGTGCCCCTCACAGAAATCAAACTGGCAACCTTGCTTTACAAGACCAGTGCTCTAACCACTGAGCTATCAGTGGTTGTGGGCAGGGTGGGATTAGGTCGGGGGGGGGGGGTTGGGGGGTTAACTGCCTGTCGTGTGCCTGAATGGGTGGGTCAGGGATGAGGGTGGTGTGGCGAGATGAATGTATGTGGAGCAGGTGTCCGCTCTGGGACCAGCCCAGCTCCCGGTGGGGAATAGAACCCAACGACGGTTGGGGTGCAAAGGACTGGGGTCAAGAGTGTGGAGAAACTCAGCAGGTCGCGCAGCTCTCCTTCCCTTCTCCAGAAGCTGGGCACCCTGCTCTCTCTTTCCCCCCACCCACCCCAGGGAAGCCAGGGTGCCCCTCTCTCTAGCCCCTGTCACACTGAGAAGCCATGTTATTGCCATATGCACAACCTGTCTCTGGAAGCCAGCTTGTTTGTTCACACAGAACAGAAGAAAAGATGACTCTGAGTCCTTTTACACAGCAAAGAGGCAGGACATACAGCATGTCAGCGCCTAGTGTGACGTTGTGTTGAGAAAAGAATCGGTGGGTCTGGACACAAGGGTTTGCAATCACATGTAGCTTTTATTAACACTCAACAATTAGAGAAGAGCGTTGGAAAATGTAACAGGAATTAAACAAGCACACAATTTATAAAGGAGTGAGGAAAAATGTTAAACAGTACAGTAATTATTTCTGTTTTAGAGGGGGTTAAACAGAGTGCGGGTCGCATCATGCTGGGGGTACCTTGCGGGCAAGTGGTGTCCACGGGCCTGTGGGAACCACTGGTGATCAGGCACAGAGGGGCTCCACCCACCGTAGACTCAAAGTGCTGAGAGAAGTAGTCTCCACCCATGGCTTCAGAACTGCCCGACTCTTGCATTGGTAGTCGTCCCAGGAGGGTGAGGGAGGGGGTCCTCTCACCTGCACCTCTGCAAATCTCAGACCATCTCTTGCCCAGACCCCAAACTTCCTCGGTGATGCAGGGGCATGTGTGTTAAATACCACCCCAGGTCTGGCTGCGCCACAGGCAGGCAATCCTTTATTGGGGTCAAATCGGAGACTCTCAAATTCCCCCGAGTCCAATGAAGAGTCATTAACAGAGACAGAATAACAAGGTGATAAATTCTCAGGACACAACTCTCACCCTTGGAGATCAGGGTGCACTTGTTATTAACCACGCCCCCCCCCCCCTTATCCCAGAACTGTCCCCACACATCAGAATGTCACCCCACTTCTGGAGAAAGGGGAGAGAAAACTGGTGACTGCAAACTTGAGGCCAATCAGTTAGTGTTGCGGTTAGAGCAACGCCCCCGGATCAAATTCATTGCTGTCTATAAAGAGCTTGTTCATTCTCTCCGTGTCTGTGTGGGATTCCTCCGGGGGCCCCGGCTCCCTCCCACCCTTCAAAACGTGCGGGGGTTGTAGGTTAATTGAGTGTAATTTGGCAGCACCGGCTCGTGGAGAAGAAGGGGTGTACATCTCAATTTAAAATGTATCTCAAAATTTTAATTAAAAAAATTTAACAGTACAGCCAGAGTAGTTGTCAGAATTTATTGTTGTGAACATGTCTTGAAATTTGCTGCTTTGTGACAGCACTTACTGGTGCAAAAATTGCATTTTTTTAAAACAAGTTAGTGCAAAAGATGAGAAAGTGAAGTGGTGTCCTTTCAGAAATGTGATGGTGGAGGGGAAGAATTTGTTTCTGTACCGTTAGATGTTTGTCTTCAGGCTCCTGAACCTCTGTCTGAAGCAGTGGGACAGGTGAGGATGAATCGGTTAATGTGAACTTGGACGTTTGTGAAGCCTGTGATAACGTGGCAGGTGAGAGGCTGTTAAACACATTACTGGTGTGGATTGAGATTCCTTAGAGGACAGAGAGCCGATATAAAAGGGTTATTTAGAAGCTGTGAGCCTGGCTGAATTGAGCAGAGGAGGGGGGCTTGGCTTTCATCATTCAGGGTCCAGCCGTCTGGGTGTACTGCACCCACCTTTGACGACACAGAGTGGGACGTGTGAGGAGGATACAGGATGTGAATGGGCAAGGACATGGCAGATTATGAGGTCACTCCCTTGAAAAGGGACAGTATTTTTCCATGGAGAGAAATTGAAAAGCTTTGCTCTTTGAATGTCCTGGTGTACAAATAAGACTGGGACCATAAAGGTTATCATAAAGCTAATTAAGCCTCTTTCGCACTGGCATGTTAACCCAGTAATTAACCTACCGGTTAACGTGCCAGTGTGAACGCTCACGAACTGGTGCGCAGGCTTCTGATCGCCCCAGTGATGAACCGCCAAGCGAGGGTGTATCATCATCGATTTGTTCTGAATCAGCATACTGGTTCGCCCAGTGTGAACGGGACAGGGGGTCACTGCTGGAGGGTAGGGGCCCCTTTGCTCTGGGATGCCGGGCGGTGAATGTGAAAGGGTGCAGAGAATCGGTTAATGCTGGCCACCATCATTTTAAAGCGGTTCATTGAACCACCAACTTAGTGGTTCAGCCAATTGTGAAAGGGGAAACTGAGCACAGGAGGATGAGGGGGCGATCTCATAGTGGTGTACAAAACCAGGAGTAGAATAGAGTAGAACATTACGGGGGACTAGAGGACTTGGGTTTAAGGTGGAGAGGGGGGAGATTTAACAGCAACCTGAATGGTAACATTTTTACACAGAGGGTGGTGGGTGTATAGAATGGACGTGGCTGACGTAGGTACTATTGCAATGTTTAAGAAACATTTAGACGTGTCCATGGATAGGATGGGTTGAGAGGGATATGGGACAATCGCAGGCAGGAGGGACTAGACAAGGTGGAATGTTTTGGTTGGCGTGGACAATTGGGGCTGATGGGCATGTTTTTCCACACTGGGTGAAGACTGGAGGGGCCTCGCGGGTGAGGTGGCATCAACGGGGAGAGATGGTTAGTCAACGTCTCGTGCCGTTAGCAGGCATGAAGTGGAGGGGCCAAGGGGTGAAAGGGCGCAGGACAGACGAAGGTGGAGAGAAAGGCAGGAGCGGAGACTCCTGGCGTGGGGGAGGAGATTAGAGCAAAAGAGATACGGAAAGATGTAGGGGTGGGGGTTACCTCAAATTGGGAATAATCAGCGTTCATGCAATGGAGACTCAGATTGTCCGGGAGGAATATAATGCATTCATGTTTGGCCTTAACCTGACAGTGGATGACAATGGTGAGGAGAATGAAAGTGTGCCGTGACCAGGGGTGCAGCGCTGCCGGACCTCAGGGGGCTGTTTTTTGGCGAGCTCTGTTAAAATTAGCACCGCAGTGGCCAGGCATTCGAGCGTGGACCCACAGAAGGAGCTTCAGGGGTTGTGAGGAAAGATGTCTAACTGCAATTATACATGGGCCAACCTTCATGCTGATCTGCTTTCCCTAGTTAAGGAAATAGGTATCTTTCCAGATGGACGCACAGTGAAGATTTATTACACTGGATAAATCTGCCATCCCAGAAATCAATGAGGAAAGCAGACTCAAATGGTTTAGGGGGGCACGGATTAGATTTCCAGTGACCTGGGTTTGAATCCGACACTCTCTGTAAGGAATTTGTACTTTCTCCCTGTGACCTGCGTGGATTTCCTCAGGTTCTTCTGTTTCCTCCCATATTCCAACAACGTAAGGGGTTATTAGGTTAATTGGTCACATGGGTGTATAATTGGGTGGCCCAGGCTTTTTGGCCAGAAGGGCCTGTTATTGCGCTAAACCTCTAACTTATATTACTCGGGGCAGATTCCTTCAGGGTGGACGAGGTAAATGCTGGATTGATACTCCCTCTGGCTGAGGTGACGAGAACCAGAAGTCACAATCTCAAATTAATGGGTCATCTGCAGTGAGAGGGACAGCACGGTTGGCGTAGCGGTTAGTCCAATGCCTTTACAGCGCCAGCGATCGGGACCGTGATTCGAATCCCACGCTGTCTGTAAGGAGTTTGTATGTTCTTCCAGTGTCTGCGCGGGGTTTTCCCCGGGGGCTCCGGTTTCCTCCCACCGTTCAAAATGTACTGGGGTGGGTGTAGGTTAATGGGGTGTAAAATGGGCGGCACAGACTGAAATGGCCTGTTACCATGCTGAATGTCTGTCTTTTTTTTTAAATTAAAGAGGGCATAAAAATTAGATGAGGGACTGGGGTTTAGAAAGGTGATAAGGGGATGAGATAATTCTTCACTCTGAGGGCGGTGGGCACGTGGAACGAGCTGCCGATGGAGGCAGGTACGTTAGCTTCCTTTTTAAAAATAAAACGTGTAGCTACGTCAAGATTGGAGAGGCATGGTCCTAGTGTGTGTGAGTGGGACTGAAACAGGAGGGCAGATTGTCTGTGGGACCATTTCCGCACAGTATGCCTTTGTGACGGAGATGAGATGGACACGGATCTGTGGAGTTCTCCGCCTGAATCTGGTCGCTCTGTCTATTCCAGTCAAACATCAAAAGACTATTGGATTTTGAGGGACTCTGGGGGATTTGGGATTTGTGGTAAGCCACTGTTTACATATGGTCAGACACCCCCATTGGCCGACTGAACCTGTGGCCCCGCCCACAGACTCTTGAATAAAGGTGACTATTTCACAGCCCCCTTCCTCAGTGCAGGACAGTCGAGTTGTACGGACGTGCCTTTGGTTTTCAGTGTAGGAAAAGCCTATTGGTTTCTCAACAACGGTCATTTGAGTAATTGACAGGGCATCAGGTTTAAGGCAGCAAAGCGGTGTTGAGGTGGCGTAGTCCCGGTAATGAGTGGAGGAACGGGCTCGAGGGGCCAAGTGGTCTCCTTTTGCTTCCATTTTTTAATTTTCTGAACCTTGTGGATTTGGAGGATTTGCAAATCTAACATCACCTGCAGCTAACTTGAATCTGCATAAATCCCAGTATTCGGTTTGCCATTACGGTGCAAGGAAGTGTTTTATGAACCAAGCTCGTTCTGCTTTTGATTGTTTACACCAGGGGTGTCAGGATTAATGTGTTGCTTAATCATGGTGTCATCACATCCCAGTGTATACATTTGGTATCTCCCACAGTATATATGAATTATCTTGGAGCGTTGCAGAAACAAAGCAAAGTACAAGAGGAATCGTCAGTTCCGGCTCCGAACCAATAAATGATGTTGCTTGGAAGTTGATTGATGACCCACCACTTCAATGTTTATGAATGTGTGACTCTAATTTGAACCTATGTATTGAATTTTGAGCATGATAAGCACGTATTGGTCCAGAAGTTGCATTTGATTCTGAGAGTCCGAAATGACTCCAGATTACACTGGACAGCGGAGATTTTGCCTTCTGAACACTTTTGGGTGCATTCTGTGGATTTTGATCCGCTGATCACAAAAAAAAATCATCTTAAAATTCCCAATCGTAAACTGGGTTTATTTTAAAGGTATAGCCTATTTTTGCAATTTCATGTCATCTTTCCAAGTCCACTAGTATATTGCCCACAAAGCAAGTTGTATATGCACTCAGTGCAGGCGCTATGCAAATATTGTCAGGCCTGGGCATGCTTAGTCAGGATAGATGCAGACAGGCTGCAAGTGCAGCTCGCGTCTACAGATGCTGTGCATTACATAGATCGATGCAGACTGAACATCACATGCACATCAGGCAACTGCGTAGTGAGTGCACTCAACAATAGTTTCAGGAAGATTCAATACAGCAGAAACAGCTCGTCAGTGTTGCAACATGAAGTTATGTCTACCTCCTGCTCTAACTGCCTTGGAGGAGCAGGTTCGGGAACAGCTACCCCTCCCCCCCCCCCCCCCCACCCCCCCCCATCCACCATCAGACCCCTCAACAACAAACTCAATCAGGGACTCATTTAAGGACTCCGACATCCATTTTATTGATTTTTTTTTTTTCTCCTCGATGTATTGCAGTCAGTTGTTTACCTTTCTTTATTTGTTGACACATGCGCATTGTGTACAGTATTTTTTGCATCCCCAATAAGTGGTAATTCTGCCGCACCCGCGGGAAAACCGAATCTCAGGGTCGTGTGTGATATCTGACTGTACATCTGACATCTGAACAGCTGCGATACACTCTGTTACCTTTGTGGTAAGTCTACGCTTAAGGCTCAAAGATGCAGCACGACTGCACTTATTAAGAAAGTCCTTGAGCTCTACTTCAGTTGTAAAAATGGCGACCAAGACAAACCCTGGGCTCCTCACGTTTGTTGCATCATTATGCAATTAAACAAGCTAAATTCAATAAAAGTTAATTTAATGTTTCTCCACATTCCTAGCGATACAGCAAATCTGAAGACATCTTTCCTAACTGCCAATATACTGGCAGTTAGGTTTAAAAATGCTGTCAGATTTGATTTAAACTAATTTGGCAGGGGGAAGGGAACAGGACTGATAGGGAAGCAGATAGGAGAGTGAATATAGGGGTGTTTCCGTTAGACGGTGAAACAATAAGGAAAAAGGGAACTAAAAAGAATAGGAGAGTAGGGGCAAGTGCATCGAGAACAATGGTGGAGGGAGAAAGGAGATATGGTATCAAGGTATTGTGTATGAATGCACGGAGTGTAAGGAATAAAATGGATGAGCTTGAGGCACAAATGGCAATGGGAGGTTATGATATTGTCGGAGTAACGGCTGCGGGAAGGGCAGGATTGGGAAATAAATGTTCCAGGGTACACGTCCTATAGAAAAGACAGAAAGTTAGGAAGAGGAGGTGGGGTAGCTCTGTTGGTAAGAAATGAAATTCAGGCGTTTGAAAGGAAAGGCATTGAAACAGGTGGGGTAGAGTCTGTTTGGATAGAATTAAAAAATTGTAAAGGCATGAGGACCATAATGGGGGTCATTTACAGGCCTCTGAAAAGTAGCTTGGATATCAGTAGAAGTATAAATCAGGAATTAAGAGTGGCATGTCAAAGTGGTAGCAATACAGTAGTTATGGGGGACTTTAACATGAAGGTGGACTGGGATAATCAGACGGGGGCAGGAGCACAAGAGACTGAGTTTATTGAATGTCTACGAGATACTTTCTTGGAGCAGCTCGTGGAGGAACCTACTAGGGGGAAGTCGATTCTGGACTTGGTGCTGTGCAGTGACGCAGAGTTAATAAGTGACCTCAATGTAGGGGAGCCATTAGGGAATAGTGACCATGGTATGGTTACTTTTGAGCTGCAGTTAGAAAGGGAAAAAGAAAGGAAGTCGGAAGCATCTGTACTGCAGTTAAATAAAGGGGATTATGCAGCTATGAGGGAGGAGCTAGCCAAAATAAAATGGAAAGATACACTAGCTGGGAGGACAACTGGGGAAAAATGGCAGGTATTTTTGGACATTTTTCACAGGTTTCAGGACAAATTTATTCCAAAGTGGAGGAAAGGCTCGAGGAGCCGTGGCTAACTAATGAAATCAAGTGCAATATCAAATCCAAAGGGAGTAAGTATAGGATAGCGAAGCAGAGTGGGAAGTTAGAGGATTGGGAAACCTTCAAAGAGCATCAGAGGGTAACTAAGAAAATCATAAGAGAGGGGAAAATTAAGTACGAGAGGAAATTAGCAAATAATATAATGGAGGATAGCAAAAACTTTTTTAAATATGTGAAGAGGAAGAAATTGGTTCGGTCCAAAATTGGTCCATTAAGAATGGAAAAGGGTGAAATTATTACCGGAAACAAGGAGATGGCTGAGGAATTTAACAAATACTTTGCAACTGTCTTCACCAAGGAGGATATAGGTTATGGTCAGTTAGGGGGTAATGGTCATGCGGTGTCAAGAGACTTGGGGAACTTTCCTGGGGAAGTAGGGGATCTAATGGATATCCGGATCCAGAAACAGGAGGTTGTGAGTAAATTATTGGGACTGAGGGCTGATAAATCCCCAGGGCCTGATGGGCTGCATCCCAGGGTGCTTAAAGAAGTTGCTATGGAAATTGTGGAAGCACTGGTCGCCATTTTCCAAAGTTCCATAGATTCGGGGGAGGTGCCTGAGGATTGGAGAGTGGCTGATGTGGTGCCAATTTTTAAGAAGGGAGGGAGGGAGAAAACGGGAAATTATAGACCGGTCAGCCTGACGTCTGGTGGGGAAGATATTGGAGTCTATCATAAAAGGAGTAATAGCAGAACACTGAGGCAGAAATAATAGTATAAGGGCTAGTCAGCATGGATTCCTTAAGGGTAAGTCATGCTTGACTAACCTTCTGGAATTTTTCGAGGATGTGACAAAGAGGGTGGACTTGGGAGAGCCTGTGGATGTAGTGTATTTGGACTTCCAGAAGGCCTTTGATAAGGTACCGCACGGGAGACTAGTGGGCAAGATCAGGGAGCATGGTATTGGAAGTAAGGTGCTGACATGGATAGGAAATTGGTTAAGAAATAGGAAACAAAGGGTTGGGGTAAGCGGGACTTTTTCAGGATGGCAGGATGTGACGAGTGGAGGGCCGCAGGGATCGGTATTGGGTCCTCAGTTGTTTGTAATTTATGTAAATGATTTGGATGAGGGGATTATTAATAACTTGAGCAAATTTGCAGATGACACGAAACTGGGTGGCGGTGTGGGATGTGAGGAGGATGTCAGGAAAATGCAGAGGGACTTGGACAGGTTGGGGGAGTGGGCAGCTGAATGGAAGATGACGTTCAATGTGAACAAATGTGAGGTTATCCATTTTGGGGGCAATAATAGGAAAGCTGAGTATTATTTAAATGGAGACAAGCTAGGGAGTGGGGAGGAGCAAATGGATCTGGGAGTACTTGTTCACCGGTCACTGAAGGCTAACATGCAGGTTCAGAAAGCTGTGAAGAAGGCTAATAGCATGTTGGCTTTCATAAAGAGGGGATTGGAATATAGGAACAGAGACGTCCTTCTGCAGTTCTACAGGGCCCTGGTGAGACCCCACCTGGAGTATTGCGTCCAGTTCTGGTCTCCAATTTTGAGGAAGGACATACTAGCTATAGAGGGTGTGCAACGCAGATTTACAAGGTTAGTTCCATGGATGGCGGGGTTGACATATGTTGAAAGGCTAGAAAAACTGGACTTGTATCCGATGGAGTTTAGAAGGATGAGGGGGGACATGATTGAGGTATACAAAATCATCAGGGGGATAGACAGGGTGAAGTCGGATTACTTGTTCCCAATGATGGGGGAGACGAGCACTAGAGGGCATAGTTTAAGAATACAGGGTAGGCCCTTTAGGACGGAGATGAGAAAACATTTTTTACCCAGAGAAGTGTGAATCTGTGGAATGCTCTGCTACAGAGGGTGGTAGAGGCAGATTCGCTGATTATGTTCAAAAGAGAGTTAGATAAGACTCTAGTGGGCAAAGGAGTTAAGGGTTATGGGGATAAGGCTGGAAAGGGGTACTGATGGTCAGGGATCAGCTATGATCTGTAAAATGGCGGTGCTGGCTCGACGGGCCGAAGGGCCTACTCCAGCTCCTATTGTCTATTGTCTTAATTTTTTTTTCAGGAAGCAAACCTTTTTGGAAAAAAAAATTATTGTTGAAGCAGGTCAAGAGCATGGACATTCATATTTCAGATTTATTGTCAGATAAACACATGACATCACATACAACCCTGAGATTCTTTTTCCTGAGGGCGCGGCAGAATTACCACTAATTGGTAGTCCAAAAAATAAGCTGTACATGGCATAAACATGTGAACAAATAAAAGAACTGTAAACAGATATCGAAGGTATACAAACTGACTGTGCAATACAGAGAGAACATAAAGAAAATCAATAAAGTTCACAAGTCAGAGTCCTTAAGTGAGTCCCTGATTGAGTTTGTTGTTGAGGAGCCTGATGGTGGAGGGGGAGCAGCTGTTCCTTAACCTGGTGGGTACGAGTCTTGTGGCACCTAGACCTCCTTCCTGATGGCAGCAGCGAGAACAGAGTTTGTGCTGGGGGGTGTGGGTCCTTGATGATTGCTGCTGCTCTCCGATGGCAGTGTTCCCTGTAGATGTTCTCGGTGGTGGGGAGGGTTTTGCCTATGATGTCCTGGGCTGTGTCCACTACCTTTTGCAGGGTTTTATTCTCTGGTGTGTTGATGTCCCCATACAGGCTGTGATGCAGCCAGTCAGCGCACTTTCCGCCACACCTCTGTAGAAACTTGCCAGGGTTTCCGATGTCACGCCAAACCTCCGCAAACTCCTGAGGATGTAGAGGCGCTGACATGCTTTCTTCACGATACAATTGGTGTTATGGGTCCTGGAAAGACCCTGGAGATAGTGACTCCCAAGATCCTAAATGTCCTCACCTTCTCCACCTCTTTTTCCCCAATGATCGCTGGATTGTAAACCTCTGGCTTTCCTTTCCTGGTCAACAATCAGCTTCTTAGTTTTGGTGACATTGAGTGCAAGGTTGTTGTTGGTGCACCATTCAGAGAAGTTTTCATCTCCATCCTGTCTGCTGATTCATCCCCTTCCTTTATACAACCCACTACCGTGATATAGTCGGGAAATTTGTAGATGGTGTTATTGTTATACCGAGCCCCACAGTCATAGGTGTAAAGTGAGTAGAGCAGGGGGCTAAGAACACAGCCCAATGGTGCACCGGTACTGATGGAGATTGTGGAGAAGTTCTTACCAATCCTCACTCATTGTGGTCTGGAGGTGTGGAGATCCAGGATCCAATTACATGGTGGGGTGTTGAGTCCCAGGTCTTGGAGTTTGCTGATCAGTTTTGAGGGGGCGATGGTGTTAAATGGTGAACTGTAGTCGATAAAGAGCATCCTGATGTCTGCGTCTTTACTGTTGAGGCTTTGTGTAGGGCCAGTGACATCTGAAAAATTAACATGGAAGTTTGAATTGGAGGACTAAAATGACTACATTTTAAAAATTATTATAGAGCAGCACCCAACCCCAACCAACCAATTTTCCCTTGCAACCGCTGCAATCGTGTCTGCCTGTCCCGCATCGGACTTGTCAGCCACAAACGAGCCTGCAGCTGACGTGGACTTTTTACCCCCTCCATAAATCTTCGTCCGCGAAGCCAAGCCAAAGAAGAAATAGAGCAGCACCATTGAGGTTTCTCTATTTTTTTCCAAGAGGGAGAAAAGCCAACATGGATTCATATAGAAATGAATAAAATAAAGATAAGTCGGAGAATTTTATAGACAAATGGAATGATAAGCTTTTTATTGGAAATAGATTCCTTTGTTAAAACATCTCTCTAAAATATGGAATAAAATAAATTTAGAAATAAGAATAAGAAATTTTCAGGTACAGGAATAATATTGAGTCAGAATTAATTTATTGTAGTGGGGTCGCTCTGGTTATAACTCGAAGTAGAAAGAAGACTCGCACACCAAGGGAATGTAATCGACATTGACTTTATTGGGCTGCAGCTCTGCCTTTTAAAGCCGGCTGGCCGTGTCACCACTGGGGCGTGGCTTGAGAGAGGCCGGCTGCTGATTGGTTGACCCAGCTGCGTGGGCCCGGATTGGACCCTCTGCGATCCACTGGCTGTGATTGGCCAATTTGACCGCTCTTCCTGCGACCTATAGGAGGGGGGGGTCTCGTTCTGCGTGCTGTATGCCCGATCGCGTGTCCGACGATTGTTTGCTGTATCGGCCTGTGGAGTGGGCCGCTACATTATTCCTTTTACAATAAATTATAAACTTTTTTGATATTTGGTCTATCAAAGGAATTAAGACAGTACAATATTGTTTTCAAGGTTCAACTTTAATGACATTTGAGCAATTGAAAAGTAGGTATGGAATACAAAATACAATATTCTCTTATTATCAGTTATTTCAGAGAAAATTTAGGTCCAGATTTGATATTCCCTGAACAAAGTTATTTGGAACAATTAATCAGATATAAATATTAAAAAGTTTATTTCAATTAGGTATACAATTTTCCAAAAAGAAATGTATAAAGCAGGAGTTCATAAGTTAAGACAAAAATGGAAGAAAAGTTTCAGAATAAATATTCAAGAGCAAACTTGGTTTGAACTTTGTCAGGACAGTAAGACGAACACAATTGATGTCCAGTACAGAATGGGGCAATATAATTTTATAAATCAACTATATCTTACTCCGCAGAAATTAAATGGATTAAATTCTAATTTTTCAGGCAAATGTTTCAGATGCAATAAAGAAATAGGTACTTTTTTTATATTCTACATGGAAATGTTCAAAATTAGGATCCCTTTTTCACAGAACTAGGTTTATTTTTGGAAAGAGTTACAAAAGTTAAGTTTCCTCAAGAACCAAATTTTTTTAAAAGCAGAAATATTTTTAACACAGAATTGAAATTAAATAAATATCTAAAATGGCTCTAGTGGCAGCGAGAAAATGTGTGGCAGTAACTTGGAAATCAGATGTGTATTTGGGAACGGGTCGATGGCCAGACTGACAGAGGGAGTTGGACACTACTTGAAAAAATTACATATAATTTACGTAACAAATTTGAAATTCTTGAAAAAAAATTGGAAATCCTATAGGAATTAAATTGTAATCGTCCAACATGAACCTTCCGACTCTTAAAATCCAGAAAATTAAGATCTTAGATTTTATTTGATAGTTTTAATAAGTTTTTATAAATATTTTCCAGATGTTTTTTTCTTGGTTTTTCTTTTATTTTTGGGTTGTGAGGGGGAGGGGGGAATATTTTAGGTTGTGAGGGGAAGGGGGAATATTTTGGGTTGTGAGGGGGAAGGGGGAATATTTTGGGTTGTGAGGGGGAGGGGGAATATTTTGGGTTGTGAGGGGGAGGGTGGAATATTTTGGGTTGTGAGGGGGAGGGTGGAATATTTTGGGCTGTGAGGGGGAGGGTGGAATATTTTGGGTTGTGAGAGGGAGGGTGGAATATTTTGGGCTGTGAGGGGGAGGGTGGAATATTTTGGGCTGTGAGGGGGAGGGTGGAATATTTTGGGCTGTGAGGGGGAGGGTGGAATATTTTGGGCTGTGAGGGGGAGGGTGGAATATTTTGGGTTGTGAGGGGAAGGGGAATATTTTGGGTTGTGAGGGGGAGGGGGGAATATTTTGGGTTGTGAGGGGGAGGGGGAATATTTTGGGTTGTGAGGGGGAGGGGGAATATTTTGGGTTGTGAGGGGGAATATTTTGGGTTGTGAGGGGGAGGGGGAATATTTTGTGTTGTGAGGGGGAGGGGGAATATTCAAAATCACTTATTTTTTTCATTATTTTTGAATAAGAAATGCATGTATGTTTTGTAATGAAAATGTGACATGACATAAATTTCTTTAAAATCATTCGTGTCTCCATCCAGACTCCTTTACTCTCAGTGCAGTAGTGAGTGAGACCTCTAATCTGTATATATCTTTGTGCACTAACGTATTGATCGGGGTTGGGGGGGGGGGCCAAAATCAAAAAAAAAAGGGACCTCAGAAAGTAAAGCACAAGGCTAACGTAGTTTTGATGCACTCTCTACGAGGAAAAATTATCAGAAACCGCACTAGTGTTTTTTGGGAGGCTTTTTTAGGGTTGGTATTCTTCCTTTGATTTGATCATTACATTTTTCAGTTCGAAGAAATAATAAAATATTGATTAATCTATTTCAGGGAACTCGCGCTGTTGCATTAATTTGTTTCAGGGAGCTCACACTGTTGCATTAATCTTTCGTGGAGCTCACGCAGCTGTGTTAATCTGTTTCAGGGAGCTCGCGCTGCTGCGGTGACCTGTTTCAGGGAGCTCGCGCTGCTGCATTGATCTGTTTCGGGGAGCTCGCGCTGCTGCGGTGACCTGTTTTGGGGAGCTCGCGCTGCTGCGGTGACGTGTTTCGGGGAGCTCGCGCTGCTGTGGTGACGTGTTTCGGGGAGCTCGCGCTGCTGCATTGATCTGTTTCGGGGAGCTCGCGCTGCTGCGGTGACGTGTTTCGGGGAGCTCGCGCTGCTGCATTGATCTGTTTCGGGGAGCTCGCGCTGCTGCATTGATCTGTTTCGGGGAGCTCGCGCTGCTGCGGTGACCTGTTTCGGGGAGCTCGCGCTGCTGCGGTGACCTGTTTCGGGGAGCTCGCGCTGCTGCGGTGACCTGTTTCGGGGAGCTCGCGCTGCTGCGGTGACCTGTTTCGGGGAGCTCGCGCTGCTGCGGTGACCTGTTTTGGGGAGCTCGCGCTGCTGCGGTGACCTGTTTCGGGGAGCTCGCGCTGCTGCGGTGACCTGTTTCGGGGAGCTCGCGCTGCTGCGGTGACGTGTTTCGGGGAGCTCGCGCTGCTGCATTGATCTGTTTCGGGGAGCTCGCGCTGCTGCGGTGACCTGTTTCGGGGAGCTCGCGCTGCTGCGGTGACCTGTTTCGGGGAGCTCGCGCTGCTGCGGTGACCTGTTTCGGGGAGCTCGCGCTGCTGCGGTGACCTGTTTCGGGGAGCTCGCGCTGCTGCGGTGACCTGTTTCGGGGAGCTCGCGCTGCTGCGGTGACCTGTTTCGGGGAGCTCGCGCTGCTGCGGTGACCTGTTTCGGGGAGCTCGCGCTGCTGCGGTGACCTGTTTCGGGGAGCTCGCGCTGCTGCGGTGACCTGTTTCGGGGAGCTCGCGCTGCTGCGGTGACCAGTTTCGGGGAGCTCGCGCTGCTGCGGTGACCAGTTTCGGGGAGCTCGCGCTGCTGCGGTGACCTGTTTCGGGGAGCTCGCGCTGCTGCGGTGACCTGTTTCGGGGAGCTCGCGCTGCTGCGGTGACCTGTTTCGGGGAACTCGCGCTGCTGCGGTGACCTGTTTCGGGGAGCTCGCGCTGCTGCGGTGACCTGTTTCGGGGAGCTCGCGCTGCTGCGGTGACCTGTTTCGGGGAGCTCGCGCTGCTGCGGTGACCTGTTTCGGGGAGCTCGCGCTGCTGCGGTGACCTGTTTCGGGGAGCTCGCGCTGCTGCGGTGACCTGTTTCGGGGAGCTCGCGCTGCTGCGGTGACCTGTTTCGGGGAGCTCGCGCTGCTGCGGTGACCTGTTTCGGGGAGCTCGCGCTGCTGCGGTGACCTGTTTCGGGGAGCTCGCGCTGCTGCGGTGACCTGTTTCGGGGAGCTCGCGCTGCTGCGGTGACCTGTTTCGGGGAGCTCGCGCTGCTGCGGTGACCTGTTTCGGGGAGCTCGCGCTGCTGCGGTGACCTGTTTCGGGGAGCTCGCGCTGCTGCGGTGACCTGTTTCGGGGAGCTCGCGCTGCTGCGGTGACCTGTTTCGGGGAGCTCGCGCTGCTGCGGTGACCTGTTTCGGGGAGCTCGCGCTGCTGCGGTGACCTGTTTCGGGGAGCTCGCGCTGCTGCGGTGACCTGTTTCGGGGAGCTCGCGCTGCTGCGGTGACCTGTTTCGGGGAGCTCGCGCTGCTGCGGTGACCTGTTTCGGGGAGCTCGCGCTGCTGCGGTGACCTGTTTCGGGGAGCTCGCGCTGCTGCGGTGACCTGTTTCGGGGAGCTCGCGCTGCTGCGGTGACCTGTTTCGGGGAGCTCGCGCTGCTGCGGTGACCTGTTTCGGGGAGCTCGCGCTGCTGCGGTGACCTGTTTCGGGGAGCTCGCGCTGCTGCGGTGACCTGTTTCGGGGAGCTCGCGCTGCTGCGGTGACCTGTTTCGGGGAGCTCGCGCTGCTGCGGTGACCTGTTTCGGGGAGCTCGCGCTGCTGCGGTGACCTGTTTCGGGGAGCTCGCGCTGCTGCGGTGACCTGTTTCGGGGAGCTCGCGCTGCTGCGGTGACCTGTTTCGGGGAGCTCGCGCTGCTGCGGTGACCTGTTTCGGGGAGCTCGCGCTGCTGCGGTGACCTGTTTCGGGGAGCTCGCGCTGCTGCGGTGACCTGTTTCGGGGAGCTCGCGCTGCTGCGGTGACCTGTTTCGGGGAGCTCGCGCTGCTGCGGTGACCTGTTTCGGGGAGCTCGCGCTGCTGCGGTGACCTGTTTCGGGGAGCTCGCGCTGCTGCGGTGACCTGTTTCGGGGAGCTCGCGCTGCTGCGGTGACCTGTTTCGGGGAGCTCGCGCTGCTGCGGTGACCTGTTTCGGGGAGCTCGCGCTGCTGCGGTGACCTGTTTCGGGGAGCTCGCGCTGCTGCGGTGACCTGTTTCGGGGAGCTCGCGCTGCTGCGGTGACCTGTTTCGGGGAGCTCGCGCTGCTGCGGTGACCTGTTTCGGGGAGCTCGCGCTGCTGCGGTGACCTGTTTCGGGGAGCTCGCGCTGCTGCGGTGACCTGTTTCGGGGAGCTCGCGCTGCTGCGGTGACCTGTTTCGGGGAGCTCGCGCTGCTGCGGTGACCTGTTTCGGGGAGCTCGCGCTGCTGCGGTGACCTGTTTCGGGGAGCTCGCGCTGCTGCGGTGACCTGTTTCGGGGAGCTCGCGCTGCTGCGGTGACCTGTTTCGGGGAGCTCGCGCTGCTGCGGTGACCTGTTTCGGGGAGCTCGCGCTGCTGCGGTGACCTGTTTCGGGGAGCTCGCGCTGCTGCGGTGACCTGTTTCGGGGAGCTCGCGCTGCTGCGGTGACCTGTTTCGGGGAGCTCGCGCTGCTGCGGTGACCTGTTTCGGGGAGCTCGCGCTGCTGCGGTGACCTGTTTCGGGGAGCTCGCGCTGCTGCGGTGACCTGTTTCGGGGAGCTCGCGCTGCTGCGGTGACCTGTTTCGGGGAGCTCGCGCTGCTGCGGTGACCTGTTTCGGGGAGCTCGCGCTGCTGCGGTGACCTGTTTCGGGGAGCTCGCGCTGCTGCGGTGACCTGTTTCGGGGAGCTCGCGCTGCTGCGGTGACCTGTTTCGGGGAGCTCGCGCTGCTGCGGTGACCTGTTTCGGGGAGCTCGCGCTGCTGCGGTGACCTGTTTCGGGGAGCTCGCGCTGCTGCGGTGACCTGTTTCGGGGAGCTCGCGCTGCTGCGGTGACCTGTTTCGGGGAGCTCGCGCTGCTGCGGTGACCTGTTTCGGGGAGCTCGCGCTGCTGCGGTGACCTGTTTCGGGGAGCTCGCGCTGCTGCGGTGACCTGTTTCGGGGAGCTCGCGCTGCTGCGGTGACCTGTTTCGGGGAGCTCGCGCTGCTGCGGTGACCTGTTTCGGGGAGCTCGCGCTGCTGCGGTGACCTGTTTCGGGGAGCTCGCGCTGCTGCGGTGACCTGTTTCGGGGAGCTCGCGCTGCTGCGGTGACCTGTTTCGGGGAGCTCGCGCTGCTGCGGTGACCTGTTTCGGGGAGCTCGCGCTGCTGCGGTGACCTGTTTCGGGGAGCTCGCGCTGCTGCGGTGACCTGTTTCGGGGAGCTCGCGCTGCTGCGGTGACCTGTTTCGGGGAGCTCGCGCTGCTGCGGTGACCTGTTTCGGGGAGCTCGCGCTGCTGCGGTGACCTGTTTCGGGGAGCTCGCGCTGCTGCGGTGACCTGTTTCGGGGAGCTCGCGCTGCTGCGGTGACCTGTTTCGGGGAGCTCGCGCTGCTGCGGTGACCTGTTTCGGGGAGCTCGCGCTGCTGCGGTGACCTGTTTCGGGGAGCTCGCGCTGCTGCGGTGACCTGTTTCGGGGAGCTCGCGCTGCTGCGGTGACCTGTTTCGGGGAGCTCGCGCTGCTGCGGTGACCTGTTTCGGGGAGCTCGCGCTGCTGCGGTGACCTGTTTCGGGGAGCTCGCGCTGCTGCGGTGACCTGTTTCGGGGAGCTCGCCCTGTTGTATATTTGTAATGAGCAGACCAAGCGAGCAAAAGGTTCGTCAATACCCAGCGGAGTTTTTGAAATTTGGGTTTATACCTGCTGTACGCGATGAACGTGCACCTTTTTTTGCCTGTTGTGCCAACGGACTTTGACAAAAGAATCAATGAAAGCAGGTCATCTTGAAGCTCATTTGAGTGTCAAACATCCTAACCATGTCAATTTGAAATTGGAATATTTTAAATCACTGAGAGAGAAGTTTGAAAATAGATCAAAAATCACTTCATTTTTCACTGCGCAAACTGCAGCCCTGAATCGTACCCTTGAAGCTTTGAAATTTCTCGGCTGATCGCAAAACATGGGAAGAATCAGACGATTGGGGAGGAACTGATGGAACCTGAAATATCTTTGTTTCGCAAAACAGCTCTGCAAAAGGATGGCAAAGATGTCCGAGCAACACCATTGAGTAATAGTACTGGCTGCAACAGAATAGGTGACATGAGTCAAGATGTTGCAAAGCAGCTTATTGAGAAGTTGAAATAACAGAAGTTCTCAATACAACTGGATGAATCTAGTGAGGCTCTGTTATTGGCAAACTTGAGATATATTGATCAGGAAGAAGAGATGTTGCTTTGTGAATCATTAAAAACAACTATTTCTGCAGTTGATATCTACAGCAAGCTGAAAAATTATTTGGATGAAAATGAAATATCAAAAGGAAATATTGCAAATGGGTGCATCTGCTCTGATTTTTTAAAAATAAACAGGATGTTTAAAATTAATGAAGGATGAAAATCCAAACATGTTGGCTGTGCATTGTGTTATCCACCGAGAAAACCTAGTTGCCAAGAAAATTTCCCCTGACAGAAATACATCATTGTGTTTCCCCTGGAGAAGATCACCTAGAACCTCAAAAACACATGATATATGTTCAAGAATATGGAATTCATACCTAAGGTACATTGGGATAAACCTTTAACGATCCCCCCTCCTGTCTTCCCCCCACCCCCACCCCACCGGTGCTCACAGCTCCACAGACCCGATTAGTCCTGTGACGGGAGTAGGGTTTATCCTCGGTAAAGCCACTCTTCCTTTTCGTTTCTTAATTTTTCTTCTGGGGGAGGGAGTCTTCTCATTTTGTTCTTCTTTCTCGCCATTCTCTTTTTCTCCCTTTGGTTTAACGCGGTCATTGAATTTGCATTTTTGTCGTACTATTGGAATTTCTATTTCTTCATAATAATGGAATCTCAAGTTGACTCTTTTCACCTGTTTTCTCACTTCAATATCGACGTGCGGAGCGATATTTACGTCATGGATATCGATGTTTTACTTTTGTACGATCCATAAGGACAATGGCCAGCGAGCACGGTCTTGAAACAGACCACTGAGGGGCAATCCTGCGGCCCTCTGGCTATCATGCCTTGCATTCCTCCAGGTCCAGTGGCACGCGACCCAGAGGAAGGAGTTTGTCCTGGGCAAGTACTTGCCTCCAAGTCCTTGCCCCGGCGCACGGTGCTTAAAGCTCCACGGGGAAAAAAATCAGAACAAAGTTCTGTGAAGGCAGAAGAGCTACTTTTTGATTATTCTTCATTTTGACTGTGCCTTGGTTGAAAATTCTCAGAGTGGTGAACAATTTTGGCAGAATTTCATCCCATACTATTTTTCTCCAAGAATACACGAGTTATTTATTTGAACTTGGTTCTTTTTGAAATGGTGAAGCTTATATCAAACTCACAATCAGGTTGCCAAGGATTAGATCGAGGTGAATGCAAATTGTTATGCCAGTTTTCTTACAATATTTTAATTGTTTAATGTAATAATCCCGTCTACAATATTGAACAAGAAAAGCCACGTGATAGCATCTACATAATAATTAAAGTCAGTGCAAAAATGTTAAATTATTATGCATCTAGATCAGTTAAATAATATTATCCCAATTCTAATCATACCTTGATATAATATCTAAAATAAAAGAGAGATAATCTTGGATAATCATAATTTAACCTGACTTTAGATTGCAGCAGGTCACTCTGGACACGGGTGTTCCATTTACCCAAGTAGGTGCTGGAATGGATTAAGAACAGACTCTAGGACAATGGGAAAGGTGATGAAGGAAGCAGACCTCCTGAAAGTCGCAGAGGTCTGTCTCAAACGGCTTGTGCAGACCGCAGAGAGCTCGTTGCTGCCTGGTGGTCACGGGCGAGACCCTCCGTGGTGGAGGAGGCTGGAGTCCGCAGCACCTCAAGGCTGGAGCCAGCAGGGCAGCGGCCGGCAGCCTCAAGGCTGCGTGGGGGAGGGGGGGCCGTCTGAGTTGGCTGTTGGCGGTGCCGTGTCGGGCTGGAAGAAAGGCGAAGAGTCGCGGAGGGTCCGGAGCGGTGAGCTGCATGCTGGGATATGTCGGCCAGAAGTGTGGGGCACAGCGACAGTCGGGGCTGGGGCTGAGGATCCAAGAAATTGTAGACGGAGGTAGTGGTCGGAAACCTCGGGCAGCTGGAGGGCAGAAAGCTGCAGCAGCCTCCGGACGGGGCAGCAGAATCTGCTTAGCCAGGAGGTCACTTTATGCTGACGTGGAACTTGCTATCCTGTCTTGCTGAGCTCATGGTCTAGAAACATGTTCCCTTCACCATTGCTTTTGTGCATTCCATTGAAGTAGTTTGTTTGAAAGTCTAAAGTAATGTTAGGCTGTTAATTTGTAAGGGATAAAATTGTAACTGTGAGGCTGAACAAGATGGGGGCCGTGGTTCGAGATGGCTGCGCAGCAGTTGCTCTCACCAGCCCCTTGTCACGGAGTCATTTTGCCCACTCTTATGTTTGGCCTTGGGTACAGTATTATGTTATTAAATACCACCTTGTCCTGGAGAAACACAATCTCGTTTTTATGGCTGTTAACACAGTTTTAGAAATGACAAATAAACTTGCCTAAAAGAACAAAAACCCTAAAACTATTCTAACCCCTTCCTCTAGTCAAGGTTACAAGAAAAATACAAGGTAGATCAAGTCGGGCCTCCAGAAGACGGATGGATGATCCCTAGAGCACCCACATTATCTAAAACTGCCAGTTATGTTAAGTATAGAAATAAATGGGCCCCTTAATTTGTCAAACTGAAACTTTTTATCTTTAATATTATTCCTAATTTTCTCTAAACGTAGTCACTTGTGCGTGATTCGGTGAGAGTTCAATTTTCCGTTTCATTAAAACTCCTCGTCTGGCAGGAAGTTTTGGAGAAAGTTTTAGCTTTAGTTGATAGTCAGACGAGCAGTTTTAATGAAATGGAAGGATAAACTATCACCGAGTTATGCCAGTTTTCACTCGAATGTTTTTATTCCATCTGGAGTGGAAAAGTTCCTTGTGAATCCCCATGACTATGGAGGACTTGTGATGCCTGAAAGACTGCAATCTATTGGACACCGCACCTCTCTACGGGAATGGAGTTTCCACTGGAGATGCAAGTTCTAAGAGTTGCCCTGATATTTTGGACTGAGGAAAAGTTCCACCCAACAAACCCTCCAACATAATGCTTGGTCTAGCCACGTGTAGGTATTACAGCGCCAGCGTCCCGGGTTCGAATCTGATGCTGTCTGTAAGGAGTTTGCAGGATCTGCCTGGGGTTTCCTCCAGGTCTTCCCATCCTGAAAATTGTATGGGGGGGGGGGGTCACGGGTCGGAAAGATCTGTTATTATGCTGCATGTGGAATACAAATAATGATACATACTTCTGGAAAACCACGGCCATTAGGGAAAGTGAGCACGACTTTGTGCAAGGGAGACTCTGTCTTCCAACTTGATTGACGAGGTGATGAAGATCTTGGGGTCTCTTCGCCGTTCTTCCAGCCCGGCGCGACACCGCCACCAGCGCCGCAGATGGCCCCGCAGCTGCACCCCACCTCGAGGCTGCCGGCCGCTGCCCTGCTGGTTTTATTGTTGACGTGGGTTTTCATTTCCTAAAATGCTATTTACAACGCACTAGAGAGGCCGATTCCAGCCATTTGAAACTGTGCCACCCATTTAACCATGTTTTGGAGGGTGGGAGGGAACCACTTTTCAATACAGCACAGTCATAGGCCTTTGTGGCCTATGAGCTTATGCCACCCAATTACTCTAATTGACTTACTAACCCCTGTACATTTTTTGAAAGGTGGGAGGAAACTGGAGCTTTGGAAGGAAACCCGCACAGTCACGGGGAGAACGTACAAACTCTTTGCAGGCACCACGGGGTTTGAACCTGGGTGTCTGGTACTTAATAGTGTTGCGCTAACTGCTACGTTAACCATGCTGCCCTAACTTTAGTCAAGTCCCTTTTGATAGGCTGGTCCAAGGGATGCGATCCACAGACACTTGGTAGATTAGAATGCAAGTTGACCGACTATGGAAGTCGGGGGTGGGGGCACGTCGTGGTGGAAGGATGACATTCTCGCTGGAGGTCCATGAATGATGGTGTCCCATCGGAGGAATTCACTGTAGCCAATTTAACTTGTGCACTTCTTTGAGAGGAATCCAGAGCATCCGCTTAGAGAGAGGATGTAAACTCTACACAGACAGCAACTAAGGCGTTCGATGGGGACTGGTTTGTGTCCAGCCCACATCCAGCGGTCAGCAGTGGAGAGGGCAAGGACCCTCAAATTCCTGGGTGCCAACATCTGTCCTGGGGAATTTAGAAGACGAAAACCTAAAATGAGGCTGTCAAAATATCAATTAAAATTTGTTAAGTTGGCTTTAGCAGTGGCCAGGAAACGCCCAGCAGTTACTTGGAAATCCTGATTCCCAACGAGATTTCTACAGGTGCCCCCTTGAAGAGCATTCTGGCTGGTTGCCTCGCTGCACAGGACGAGAAAAGACGACAGATTTGTAAGCCTCCCTCTTTAAGAAGCGGTGTCTCAAGAAAGGAGTCTCTATCCTGGAGACCAAGATATCAGTGACAGCACAGATAAGAGAGCCTGATCTTCACATGAAGCTCTCAGCGTCTTGACTGTTCACTGCATTCGCACCCGTTTCTGCATTTTAATTACAGTAGAAATTCATCGTAATTTTTAAAATTGCAAATCTTTGAAAACTTACAATATTTAAAGATACAGAAGAGATAGAAAAGCATATTAAGATACCCAGGGGTCATGGTGGACGGGGGATCTATGTGTTAACATGCTGAGACCAAAGTGAATATCTTGAATATAAGAGTGGTGGTATTCAATAAAGATTGACACTGATTGGGGATTTGGATGAACGTCTTCCAGCTGATCACAGATAATTTCAGATTTGCTGTATCCTGCGTAAAGTTGGGGAAACGTTGAATGAACTTTTAACATGTTTAATCGCATCATGATGCTGACCTAAGCTCTCTGGCTAGCAGCTACCAGTGAACTTGGAGGAATGAGAAGTGAGATTGGACTGTGAATCGAAGAACTCTTCTGAACTTACACACACATGCGCTTAAAATTAGAAGGCAGTTAAGTTTGGTTAGTTAAGTCAATAGTGATGTTAAAGTGTGATTCTGTTTTCAGGTTTCAAGATAATTAAAAACAACTTTTGTTTAAATACCCATTTGTCTTGGTGAATATCTATTGCTGCTGGGTTTTGGGGTCCTCTGGGCTCGTAACAATATCTTTACTTCATATGGACGCAGCGAAACCGGCTGAGTTCCTCCAGCATTTGCTGTGTTTTTTAACTTCAATTACAGCGTTTGCAGACTTTCATGTTTCACTCCATTTTGATGTGTTCCACCTTCCTGAGAGTCCTGTCAGATGGGGTAGTCCTGAAGGTGTCGCAGTGGACTTTGTATTATCAAAGGTTCAGTTCCACGTCGGTGTGGCAGAGCACCTGGGTGACATCACCAACACTCACTTGGATCTCATTTTGAGTTTTGAAAATCCTCACCAGTGAAAATATTATATGGAGTTGTGAAGCCTCTCTTAATTCTTAATCCGGAAAACTACCTCCCACCCTCAACCTCGGCCTCCTATGGCCAAACAGGTCTGGGGTCCAACTTCTCTTGGAGTTGTACTTTATGGTCGAGACCTCCACATGGGGCAGTGTCAAAGACCTTGCTGCATTCCCTTCAAAGAAAGATTTCCACTCACCTGTTACTCGATTCTGGGTAAATAGACTGACCTACTAATGTCCAAGGTGTGATCTGGATCTCCAATGCTGTCGGTGAGGAGTTCTCCCTGTGACTGCATGGGGTGGGGTGGTGGGTTAATCAGTAATCTCCACACCCCCAGTGTGCAGAATCTGAGAGAAGCTGATAGGAATATGTGAAATGGATTACTGTCTGCTAGTATCAATGTGATGGGCTGACTGGCCTCCCTCTATGCAATAAGGAAAGGTAGAAGGGAATTGGTGTTGATCAGGACTGGCCAAACATGATTAAACTTCCGATGTTTAAGAGCTGCAAGACATGAGAACATATACGTTTAAACTCTTGTATGTACATTTTGTGTATAAGAATTTTATCTAAAATTTTAAAAATAGACAAAAGTAATAACATTTATATTTTAAACTGCTAACATATTAGTTTCAGTAATCAAAACGTACATGTACTTTGGACCGCAGTAAGGACCCGTGTTGTGAGGGGCAACGGGAGCTCGAAAGGGGGGGGGGGGCCAGGGCTCAGGTGAGAGTTGGCGGTCACGTGCATCTGATGTGTAACGTGCAGCTCGTTACATTAATGTCTCAAACAACGTACCGGATTTCCGCCAGCGCACATCATGTGTCAAGGAGCCTCATGTGGCCTGCGAGCTCCAAAAATAAGCCTAGTTCGCAAAATATGCACATGATGTACGGCACGTATAGCATAGGGGTTAACTCAACGCTCTGACAGCGCCAACATCCCGGGTTTCAGTTTAGCCCTGTCTGTAAGGAGTTTGTATGTTCACTCCATTACCTGCGTGGGTTTTCCCTTCTCCTCCAGTTTCCAAAATATTTAAATTTAGATGGTAACAGGCCATTTTGGCCCATGAGGCCGTGCTGCCCAATTTTCACCTCTTTTAACTTACAAGCCCCGGTACATTTCAAACGGTGGAGGAAACTGGAGCCCCCCCACTGGGGAAAGCACGGGGAGAACGTACAAACTCCTTACAGACAGTGTGGGATTCAAACCTCGGTCCTGGTCCCTGGCGCTGTAACTAACTAACCACGCCGCCAATGTACAGGGTTGGAAGGTTTATTGGGTGGAATTGGGATGGAAGGGCCTCCTACCATTGCATTTTGTTTTAAAAATAACAGTGCATGGGTTTACTACATTCATAATATTGTTTGGTCTTTATATTCATGGTGTTATTGGTTCTGTACATTTCTAATGTGAACCCCAGGCACCATGGCCTCCTGGGATGATGCAAACTTTGTGTTTGAAAGGCTTCTACGCAGGGCCTTCGCATTGGCTATATATACTCCACAGCCTGGAATGTGCCTGTTGGCAGCCTTTCCTCACTGTGCTGGAAGACCATCTAGTTTCAGGCAGACCCCAAGGTGCCTCTCAGTGAGGTGATGATCTTCAGGCAGCATTTGATGTTTGTCCACGTGTGTGTCGCTGGGAACGGCCCGTAGATCAGCAAATCCTCTGTTACCTTGGTGCTCTGGATGCTGAGGACCCTGCCATCCTTCTCCAGACCTTCTGAGACTTCAAGGAGGTGGAAGATTGCCTCGTTGTCACGGCAGCCATCCCAAATGCAGCATGCGGTGGGGTGAGACCCTGAACGTGCTGCGAGGATCCCATGGGAGAGATCCCCTCTCACCGCCAGCCAAGCCAGGCCTGGGTGCTGGTCGGTGAGTTATGGCGATGAGTCCTTCTGCCAAATGAATTATCGGTCTGTTTGGGGAAACCTCCCCGCAGTGTCCACGAATCCTCCCACGGGGCTTGCAGGATGTTCCGTGGTGGATGGACTTGAGGTGGATGAATGGTGTCTTCCCAAAAAAATGTTCCACAAAGGGTAGGTGGGGGCGTGCCTTGAACACATTGCCAGGGGTAGTGGTGGAGTCTGGTGCAATAGGGACATTTTAAAAAAAAAAAAAAAAAACTCCCAATAGGCACTTGGATGTCAGAAAACCAGAGGGTTTGGGATGTGAGGTCAGGAAGGGTTAGATTGTTGTGGAGTAGGTTTCTGTCGGTCGGCACATGAAGAAATCTCCAGTTGCTGTGATTGTAGTGGGAACACACCAGTACTGGAGGAACTCAACAGGGGGTTAAGATGTTTCAGTCCCGAAATCTCTGATGGGTGCTGCAGGACATACCATTACAGCACAGTACAGGCCCTTTGGCCCACAATGTTTTGCTGACCCATATAAACCTACTCAACGATCTGAACTGGCCCTACCTCTGTTTATCATGTGCCTGTCCAAGGATCTTTTAAATGACCCTATTGTTTCCAGGCTCCACCATCAGCCCAGCAATGTTTTCCAGGCAATGTACTCTCTCTGTGTGTGTGTGTATATATTAAAAAAAAACTTGCATCTGACATCTCCCAAAACTTTTCTCCCGTCTCTTTGTACATATGTCCTCTGGTGTTTGCGTCTCTCACCCTGGGAAATAGGGACCAGCTGTCTACCTTATAATCTTGTAGGCCTCTATCAAGTCTCCTCTCATCCTTCTTCACTTCAAAGAGAAAAGTCCCAGCTCTGCAAACCTTGCCTCATCAGACTTGTTTTCCAATTCAGGCAACATCCTGGTGAATCTCCTCTGCCCCCTCTCCATAGCTTCCACATTCTTCCTGTAATGAGGTGACAGGAAATGAACACTGAGACCTGCTGAATTCCCCCAGCATTTTTGTGTTTTACTGGAATGTTCTATATGGAGCCGGTGCTACCATTAGGCCAACTCGTCAGCCGTCGAGAACACAGACCCCAGAGGGGCACTGTTGAAGAGAGATTCCAACAGTTTTGGCTCCTCTGTGTCATGAACGACATGGTTTTGACGAATACGCTATAAGCACGCCCGTTAGTCTAGAAAGGCAGAGGGAGGAAGTGATACAGCACACATCAGGGATTCCACCCCCTGGTCAGCATTTCCCCCCCCCCCCACCCCACCCACACTCAGCCCGGCCTTGGGCTCAAAAAAATCTGGCACCAGCCCTGGTTCTATAGAGTATTTGCCAGATCCTTCCCCTTTGGAAACCTTGTGCGTCCTCTTCCCAACCTACATTATTTGCCTCTCTTTGTGCCTCCCATACATAGAACAACCATCGCTTCAGTATCTTCATCAACTCATCTATAACTTGTGAGGTCGAGGCCCCAGCACTGATCCCTATGGTGCACCTCTCTTGGCCCCTTCCCCTCCAGAAAGAAAACATATGCATTTCCAGTCTGCCTCCCAATCATCTCCTACATCGCCCCTTGTACATCATGAGATTTCAAGACACAAGAGATTCTGTAAAGGGTGTAATGATAGAGCCCTGACCACTAGAGGGAGTCAGAGATGAGTTGCTGCAGCTAGGAGTAGATTGAAAATGGATGCCTCTACGAGGTCGTGAGTGATGTAGCTAATATTGTTGTTTTAAAAAAAAAAGTTTCTTTATTACAATAAAAGAAACATCAGAAGGAGTGATCTGTGACATGGGAGGGGTCCCTAGGGACGGGTAGAGCAGGGTGTGGTGTCCTTTGGATGAAGGAAGAGCTGGCAGTAAGAAGTGAAGGACATTGAGTGATCTGCCTGCTGTGAGCTCACAGTATTGGCGGCTGTGAAGTTTGTCTGGGCTTTGGACATCACTCTATTGTGGTAACTTGCTTATAAACCTTGAGCTCTCTCTGCTGTGTATTTTTTTCATCGTCAAACCATCTCTGTAAACTTGGATTTTGACAGGATCTATTACCGTGAAGTGGAAGTTTTTACATTTCGAAGAAGATTCAAGATTCCTTTGTTGTCATGTAACATTGTACCTGAATTGTCACGTAATCATTGAACCTGTAATATTACACAAAATTGCTTTCTGCCTGCTGTAAGGCAAATAAAGAATTGCCATCAATGTCGTCCAGCACCCCTTACCGAACGAGGGAAAGAGAAGCAAGAGAGGGTCCCTTTCTCCCTGTTAATTGACCGTGTGGTGTCCCGGGATAGGAAGCCGCTTGTGCTGTTTCTGCTGGGACTCCTGACAGCTTTTCCCCTGAACACAACTCTTCCCTGGGGATTGGAGAGTCTACCTTCAACTGGAATGGTTGGAAGTTGTCCTTTTTCCACTGGTTTAATCAGCTCGCTGGTGTCAGCTGATGATGGGGATGTGAGTAGGGGTCGAGGCTGTGATTTGACGCCAGCGTGCTGATGTTTTCCTTTTCCTCTGGACCCTTAATCAATTAATTCCCCGTTAATTTCTGGGACAAGGTGGTAGTGGAAAAGGGGTTTATTGAGTGTCCATGGATCTTCCTCCAGTGCTCCTGTTTAATTCATCGAAAACCTGAGCTCCAGGTCCAAATCTCCGACACGATCTGGAAGCCTTCAGTGCCTGAGGTGCTTTGGGAGCCCTTCTTGCCCTCAGCACCCTCTTGAATCTCAGCTCTGATACCTGGCTCTCACGAGCCAATCTCCGTGTGGGTCCTTCAGCCGCTAAGTCCTTCCCTGGTCTGCCACCGTGGTCACCGAACTGAAGGGAACACTATTGAGGAAAAACCAAGGGTGCTGGACTTCACCCAACCACCCACGCCAGCACTAACCCCCCATCCTCCCTCACACACCCACCCAATCCATTACGCACCCAACCAGCCAGTCACATTCCCCAACCCCATCTCCATTTGTCCGCCAACCCCCTTCCCCATCCATTCGCCAACCCCCCTTCCCCATCCGATCGCCAACCCCCCCTTCCCCGTCCGTTCGCCAACCCCCCTTCCCCGTCCGTTCGCCAACCCCCCTTCCCCGTCCGTTCGCCAACCCCCCTTCCCCGTCCGTTCGCCAACCCCCCTTCCCCGTCCGTTCGCCAACCCCCCTTCCCCGTCCGTTCGCCAACCCCCCTTCCCCGTCCGTTCGCCAACCCCCCTTCCCCGTCCGTTCGCCAACCCCCCTTCCCCGTCCGTTCGCCAACCCCCCTTCCCCGTCCGTTCGCCAACCCCCCTTCCCCGTCCGTTCGCCAACCCCCCTTCCCCGTCCGTTCGCCAACCCCCCTTCCCCGTCCGTTCGCCAACCCCCCTTCCCCGTCCGTTCGCCAACCCCCCTTCCCCGTCCGTTCGCCAACCCCCCTTCCCCGTCCGTTCGCCAACCCCCCTTCCCCGTCCGTTCGCCAACCCCCCTTCCCCGTCCGTTCGCCAACCCCCCTTCCCCGTCCGTTCGCCAACCCCCCTTCCCCGTCCGTTCGCCAACCCCCCTTCCCCGTCCGTTCGCCAACCCCCCTTCCCCGTCCGTTCGCCAACCCCCCTTCCCCGTCCGTTCGCCAACCCCCCTTCCCCGTCCGTTCGCCAACCCCCCTTCCCCGTCCGTTCGCCAACCCCCCCTTCCCCGTCCGTTCGCCAACCCCCCTTCCCCGTCCGTTCGCCAACCCCCCCTTCCCCGTCCGTTCGCCAACCCCCCCTTCCCCGTCCGTTCGCCAACCCCTCCTCCCCATTCGTTCACTTACTCATTCCTACTTTGACTCCTGTACCTTCAGGCCACACTGCTTCCACTCCTACACACACTGACCCATCGAGTCTGCTCCGCCAATTGAATCGTGGCTAATTAATCTTTTCCTTTCAACTCCTGCCTTCTCCCCATAACCTTTGACATGTTTACTGATCAAAGATCAAGAACCTCCTCTTTAAACCTACCCAGTGACTTGGCCTACACGACTGTCTAGGGACTCTAGGGCAATGAATTCCACAAATTCACCACCCTCTAAATAAAGAAATACTCCTAATCCCTGTTCTAAAGGGATGACCTTTATTTCTGAGTCTGTGCCCCCTCACCCTAGACTCTCCCACTACTGGAAATATCTTCACACCAACTCTACCAAGTTCTTTCAGTATTAGGTATATTTCAATTAAATTCTACCTCCCCCACCACCCCCCCCCACCATTCTTCTAAACCCCAGAAAAACACAGGCACAATGCAGTTTGGGGCAACACAGCTTTATTGCACTCACATAAAGATAGTTGGCTGCTAGATGCTTGCAGCAGTGATCCTAGGGAGGGAGGGAGGGAGGGAAAAAGAGAACGAATGCCCCGGACCTCAGCTTTATACCATGGGCCCACTAGGTCCACCTGGTGGTCGGATGTCCTTAGGCCGGGTGCCGTGTCTCTAGACCAAGTGATGTACCGCAGCATTGGTTACTGTTGGTTTCCACACACTCTGAGACCTCCTAGGGAGGGTGCGTGGTTTGGGCTGAGGGTGCAGTCGTTCGGCCGGGTGTTGTGGGTATACTCTGTGAGTTGGGGGTCCCCAGGGGGGTGGCATTTGTCCTCCGCGGTGTGGCTGAGGGGAGGTGTGGGTGCTTTGGGGGGAGGCCGATGGTATGTCGCTTGGGTCGTGCTGGGGTTCTTCTGGTTCATACTCTTCTTCTTCAGCTGGTTCTTCTCCAGCCGGCACCAGGTCCCTCATGGAGATGGAGTCCTCCCTCCCGTCGGGGAATGTCACAAATACATGGTTCTGGTTCGCATGGATCAGCTCTCCCCTCTCAACCAGCGGGTCTGTCTTATGTGTTCGGCCATGTTTCTTAATCAGTACTGGGCCCGGTGAGATCATCCAACTTGTCACCTCCGAGCTCGGGTTGATTTCCTTGTGAAAGAGAAATATCTGTCATGTGGGGTCATGTTCACGGCAGTACTCAATAACGAGCATATTGCGTGTAATGCCTCGGTAACACTTCCTGCCACCTGGATACCAGGTTACTTTAGTATCAGAAGGACTGTCTTCAAAATGGCGCCATTCTCCCTCTCTACTTGTCTGTTCCCTTGGGGGTTGTAACTTGTGGTGCAGCTGATAGCAATCACCCTCCTCTCTCGGAAGTATTGCTGCAGCTCAGCACTCATGAAGGTTGCCCCCCCCCCGTCTGTGTGGATGTAGTTAGGGTATCCACACAGGCTGAAGATGGGTTTCAGGCACTTAATTACTGATGTCGTGTACACATCGGCGCAGGGGATGGTGAAGGGGAACCGGGAGAAATCATCTATCACAGTGAGGAAGTCACAGTTGTTATTGGTGGACGGGACGCTCTAATGGCCAGGTCGATTTGATAAAGGCTGCCTCAGGCGGGCAGTAGAACAGTGGTTTGCACTCTGCACATATATGACAACCCTTTGTCGTAGTCATGACCTCTTCTGCCGAGAATAGTAGAGAACATTCTGGTCACTCTGGGGTGCTCCAGCTCGCTGTGGATATTCTGCAGCTGGGATGTGTGGCGAGCAGCCGCGCAAGCACGCCGGGACAGTGTGTCCGGGTGCTCATTGAACTTACCGGGGCAGTATCGGATGTCATACAAGTAAGTTCGATCCTCCAACGTAAGATTTTATCATTCTTAATTTCCTCCCTGTTCTGGTGTCAAACATGAAAGCTACCGACTGTTGGTCTGTGACGGGTGTAAAATGGCCGCCCGCCAGGTAGTGCCTCCAGCACCTTACTGCCTCCACTATGGCCTGGGCCTCTTTCTCCACTGCTGAGGGCATGGTTTCTGAGCCCTGCAGCATTCGAGAAAAAAAAGCCACCGGGTGTCCCTCCTGGTTCAGGGTGGCTGCCATGGTGACATCTGGAAGGGAAGTGTTTCGTCTACAGCCCTCATGGTGATGTGTGCCAAGTGGTCGCGCAGGCTGTTAAATGCCTGGACCGCCTCACTGGGCAGGGGGATTCTTTTGCTCTAATCAGTGGACGGGTCCTGTCTGCTTACTGGGGTATCCACTGCGCATAATAGGCAAATAAGCCCAGGCATCTTTTTTTTTAAATTTTTTATTTTTCTCACCATAAATCACATTAGCCATGATACACACTTTTTCTTTTTCACACATATACAGTGACATTTTCTCCCCCCCCCCTCCCTCCTCCCAAGCCACCCCCCCCTCCCTTCCATTTTAGGTATACAATCTAGGTTACATTAAACTAGTCAGACAATGTTGTCATTCAACAAAAATACACCAGAAATTCTACTGAGCCATTCTTTTCTTTCCTTCTCCTTCCATCAACTTAGGTAATGTTTGTCCCCAGTAGGTTTTCGCTATTGTATTTAATGTAAGGCTCCCATATTTGTTCGAATATTTCAATATTATTTCTTAAACTATATGTTATTTTTTCTAATGGAATACATTTATTCATTTCAATATACCATTGTTGTATTTTCAAATTATCTTCCAATTTCCAGGTTGACATAATACATTTTTTTGCTACGGCTAGAGCTATCTTAACAAATCTTTTTTGTGCATCCTCCAAATCAATTCCAAATTCTTTGTTTTTTATGTTACTTAGGAGAAAGATCTCTGGATTCTTTGGTATATTGTTTTCTGTTATTTTATTTAATATCTGATTGAGATCTTCCCAAAATTTTTCTACTCTCTCACATGTCCAGATTGCATGAATTGTTGTTCCCATTTCTTTTTTACATCGAAAACATCTATCAGATACTGTTGGGTCCCATTTATTTAACTTTTGAGGTGTAATGTATAGTCTGTGTAACCAATTATATTGTATCATACGTAGCCTCGTATTTATTGTATTTCTCATCGTTCCAGAACATAATTTCTCCCATGTTTCCTTTTTTATCTTTATATTTAAATCTTGTTCCCATTTTTATTTAGTTTTACCATTTGTTTCCTCATTCTCCTTTTCTTGCAGTTTAATATACATATTTGTTATAAATCTTTTGATTAACATTGTATCTGTAATCACATATTCAAGGTTACTTCCCTCTGGCAAACTCAAATTGCTTCCTAATTTATCCTTCAAGTAGGATCTCAGTTGGTAATATGCCAGCGCTGTATCTCCAGTTACACTGTACTTACCTCTCATTTGTTCAAAGGATAAGAATCTACTTCCTGAAAAACAATTTTCTATTCTTTTAATCCTTTTTTTTCCATTCTCTAAAGGAAAGGTTATCTATTGTAAAAGGGAGTAACTTATTTTGCGTCAATATTAGTTTTGGTAATTGATAATTTGTTTTATTTCTTTCTACATGAATCTTCTTCCAAATATTGAGGAGATGATGTAATACTGGAGAAGTTCTATGTTGTACCAATTTTTCATCCCATTTATATAATATGTGTTCAGGTATCTTTTCCCCTATTTTATCGAATTCTAATCTCGTCCAGTCTGGTTTTTCCCTTGTTTGATAAAAATCTGATAGGTATCTTAATTGTGCGGCTCTATAATAATTTTTAAAGTTTGGCAATTGTAAGCCTCCTTGTTTATACCATTCTGTTAATTTATCTAGTGCTATCCTCGGTTTCCCCCCTCTCCATAAAAATTTCCTTATTGTTTTCTTTAACTCTTTGAAGAATTTTTCTGTCAGTTGTATTGGCAATGCCTGGAATAAGTATAATATCCTTGGAAAAATGTTCATTTTAATACAGTTTATCCTTCCTATTAGTGTTAGTGGTAAATCTTTCCAATGCTCTAAATCGTCCTGTAATTTTTTCATTAGTGGATAATAATTGAGTTTATATAATTGGCCTAGATTTTTGTTTATTTGTACACCTAGATATCTTATTGCCTGCATTTGCCATCTAAATGGAGATTCCTTCTTAAATTTTGAGAAATCCGCATTATTCATAGGCATTGCTTCACTTTTATTTACGTTTATCTTGTAACCCGACACTTCTCCATATTCCTTCAATTTCTTATATAATTCTTTTATTGATAGTTCTGGTTCTGTTAAGTACACTATAACATCATCCGCAAATAGACTGATTTTATATTCCTTGCCTTTTATTTTTATTCCTTTTATATTATTATCTATTCTTATCAATTCTGCTAGTGGTTCTATAGCTAACGCAAACAATAAAGGTGATAGTGGGCATCCCTGCCGCGTTGACCTGCTTAAGTTAAATTGCTTTGATACATGTCCATTTACTGTCACTTTCGCTAACGGTCCCTTATATAATGCTTTAATCCAATTAATATACTTCTCCGGTAAACTGAATTTTTGCAATACTTTGAACAAATAATTCCATTCTACTCTGTCGAAGGCCTTCTCTGCGTCTAAAGCAACTGCTACTGCAGGTGCTTTATTTCCTTCTACTGCATGAATTAAGTTAATAAATTTACAAATATTGTCTGTTGTGCGTCTTTTTTTGATAAATCCAGTTTGGTCTAAATTTACCATTTTCGGTACCTGTTCTGCTAATCTGTTTGCTAATAGTTTAGCTATTATCTTATAATCTGTGTTTAGCAAAGATATTGGTCTATATGACGCTGGTGAGAGTGGATCTTTCCCTTGTTTTAGTATTACTGTAATTATTGCTGTTTTACATGAATCTGGTAAGCTTTGTGTTTCATCAATCTGGTTGATTACATCCAGGAGGGGCGGAATTAATAAGTCTTTAAATGTTTTGTAGAATTCTATTGGAAATACATCCTCTCCTGGTGTCTTATTATTTGGTAATTTTTTTATTATCTCTTGTATTTCTACTGTTCCAAATGGTTCTGTTAATTTATTTTGTTCCTCTATTTGTAGTTTTGGTAGTTCAATTTTAGTCAAAAATTCATCTATTTTCCCTTCTTTCCCTTCGTTTTCAGTTCGGTATAATTGTTCATAGAATTCTCTAAAGTTTTCCTTAATTTCTTTTGGATTATATGTAATTTGTTTGTCTTTTTTCCTTGATGCCAATACCATTTTCTTAGCTTGCTCTGTCTTAAGCTGCCATGCTAGGATTTTGTGCGTTTTTTCACCTAGTTCATAATATTTCTGTTTTGTCTTCATTATATTCTTCTCTACCTTATATGTTTGTAATGTTTCATATTTTATTTTTTTATCCGCCAATTCTCTTCTTTTAGTTGTATCTTCCTTCATTGCTAATTTTTTTTCTATATTTACTATTTCCCTTTCCAACTGCTCTGTTTCCTGATTATAGTCCTTCTTCATCTTGGTTACATAACTTATTATTTGCCCTCTAATGAATGCTTTCATTGCATCCCATAGTATAAACTTATCTTCCACTGATTCCGTATTTACTTCAAAATACATTTTTAATTGTTTTTCAATAAATTCTCTAAAATCCTGTCTTTTAAGTAGCATGGGGTTTAATCTCCATCTATACATTCTTGGAGGGATGTCCTCTAGCTTTACTGTCAATATTAAGGGTGAATGGTCCGATAGTATTCTAGCTTTATATTCCGTTTTTCTTACTCTATCTTGCAGACTAGCTGATAACAAAAATAGGTCTATTCTTGAGTATGTTTTATGTCTAGTCGAGTAGTATGAATATTCCTTTTCTTTTGGGTTTTGTTTCCTCCATATATCCAAAAGTTTCATTTCTTGCATTGATTTAATTATAAATTTGGTTACTTTGTTCTTTCTGTTAATTTTTTTCCCAGTTTTATCCATATTTGAATCCAAATTCAGGTTGAAATCCCCTCCTATTAGTATGTTCCCTTGCATATTAGCTACCTTCAAAAAGATATCTTGCATAAACTTTTGATCTTCTTCGTTAGGTGAATATACATTAAGTAGATTCCAAAACTCCGAATATATCTGACATTTTATCATAACATATCTCCCTGCTGGATCTATTATTTCCTCTTCTATTTTAAATGGCACATTTTTACTAATTAATATAGCCACTCCTCTTGCTTTTGAATTATACGATGTTGCTGTTACATGTCCTACCCAATCTCTCTTTAATTTCTTGTGCTCCAATTCAGTTAAGTGTGTTTCTTGGACAAATGCTATATCAATTTTTTCTTTTTTCAGTAAATTTAGTAGTTTCTTCCTTTTAATTTGGTTATGTATTCCATTAATATTTAAAGTCATATAGTTCAGCGTAGCCATTTTATACTTTGTTTATCTTCTCTTTCCATTTTTCCATCATTACCTTTCCTCCTTTTCCATTTCTGTTTTCTTATTTTAAACCCTTTATAAGACAACATTCCTACAACATCAAACATTTTCCTTATTCTCCTATTTATATCTTCTTTAGCCCCAATCTCCCCTTCCCCTCCTGAGTTGTCCTTTATCCCTTGTCGGACAACCACATCTCCCCTCTCCATTTGGGTTTGCGAATTCACTCGCAAGCGTCAACTGATTTTGCAGTGACCGCTATTCCCCCCCACCCAGCCCCCCCCAGAAAAGATTTCACTTTTCATATGTAACAAAGGTCACTCTTTTAATTCCCTCCTTATTCTCTCTATTCCATTACCTTCCCTTATTAATTCTTGTCTATACTATCTATATTTTCCTCTAAGTACAGATACATTCACGTATGCACATTATATCTATTCACTCTTATACCTCTTTACCCACATACATATCAATCATGATCATTTTTACTCTCATTACCCGTCTTCATCCCTCAGTCTATTTTGTAATTGTTCTGCAAATTTTCGTGCTTCTTCTGGATCCGAGAATAGTCTGTTTTGTTGTCCTGGAATAAATATTTTCAATACCGCTGGATGCTTTAGTATAAATTTATACCCTTTCTTCCATAAAATCGCCTTTGCTGTATTGAACTCTTTTCTCTTCTTTAGGAGTTCAAAATTTATATCTGGATAAATGAAGATTTTTTGCCCTTTATACTCCAGTGGCTTGTTGCCCTCTCTTACTTTTTCCATTGTCTTCTCCAGTACCTTTTCTCTTGTAGTATATCTTAGGAATTTTACTAAAATAGATCTTGGTTTTTGTTGTGGTTGTGGTTTAGAGGCCAATGCTCTATGTGCCCTTTCTATTTCCATTTCTTGCTGTAGTTCTGGACATCCTAGGATCCTAGGGATCCAATCTTTTATAAACTCCCTCATATTCTTGCCTTCTTCATCTTCCTTAAGGCCCACTATCTTTATGTTATTTCTTCTGTTATAATTTTCCATTATATCTATTTTTTGAGCTAACAGTTCTTGTGTCTCTATAGCTTTTTTATTAGATTCCTCCAATTTCTTTTTTAAGTCCTCTACCTCCATTTCTACTGCTGCTTCCCGCTCTTCCATCTTGTCCATTTTCTTTCCCATTTCTGTTAAGGTCATATCTATTTTATTCATTTTCTCTTCTGTGTTGTTTATTCTTCTTCTTAAATCATTGAATTCCTGTGTTTGCCATTCTTTAAATGACTCCATGTATCCTCTAACAAGAGAAAGTATATCCTTTATCTTGCCTTTCCCTTCTTCTTCTATTTCACTGTATTCTTCCTCTTCTTCTTCCTCTAGGTTGACCATCTGTTGTTTCTTTGCTGCCCTTTCCTCCTCTTCTTTCTTGTTTCCATTGTCTTCTGTGGTCTCTTCTTGCTGCAGGTGTTCTGCAGCTGTCGTTGCCGGCTGTGGAGATCGACTCCCCAGCTGGTCACCCCTCCTGTCGGTGTGTTCTTTTTCCTCGCGCATGCGCGGTTGCGCACATTTACTCGGCTCAGCGAGCCATTTTTGTAGTCCACTTTCTACCGACCTGAGGGAGCGGGTTTCTCTCTCCACCGCGGGCCTCTTCGAACAGGTAAGGCCTTCTCCTTCTTCCGTTGTCTTCTCTTCCTCTCTTCTTACCGTTGATTTCGATTTTTCTTTTTTTGTCGCCATCTTCTTTCCACCTTTATACTCACTTTTCTTTAACTTTTATTTCTGTGCCTTTGTGTTTTCCTTTGTTTTTCCCGACTTTTCTGGAGAGGGCTGGAGTTCACCGTCCGGCCACTACTTCATCACGTGACTCCTTCCCCAGGCCAGCCCAGGCATCTTTTGAGCAATTTGGGTATAGTGGGGATGGGTAGATTTATCACGGCCTGTATGCAAGCCAGATCAGATCCCACCTCCCCGTTCTGTACTACGTAACCCAACAAAGCCAGCTTCCGAGCCCCAATCACACACTTTGTTGTATGTCAGGTTGTGTTCTTTGGCTGCCTCCAGGAATCTCTTTAGGTTTGAGGTGTGGTCATTCACCAAGTGCCCACAGATGGTAACATTGTCCAGGTCTCATCAAATGCTCGCAGATGGTAACATTGTCCAGGTCTCATCAAATGCTCGCAGATGGTAACATTGTCCAGGTCTCGCCAAGTGCCCGCAGATGGTAACATTGTCCAGGTCTCATCAAATGCCCGCAGATGGTAACATTGTCCAGGTCTCGCCAAGTGCCCGCAGATGGTAACATTGTCCAGGTCTCATCAAATGCCCGCAGATGGTAACATTGTCCAGGTCTCACCAAGTGCCCGCAGATGGTAACATTGTCCAGGTCTCACCAAGTGCCCACAGATGTCCAGGTTCGGGAAAACAGCCTCCTGGTGGTAGTCGTCCACCAGTCAGTCCATTTCCCTCTGGAACAGTGATAATCCATTAGTGACTCGGAACAGGAGTCAGAGGAACTGATAGAGTTGGCCATTGGCTTCAAATGCCGTATAGGGCCTGTTGCTCTTCCTGATGGGCATCTGGTGGTACGCAGCCTTGAGGTTGATGGTGGAGACGACCTTATTCACCATCTCACTGTTCCAGGACCAGCAGATGGAAGTCCTTTTACTTCCTCCCTTTAATTTCTAGTGTCCCACACAGTACACCTTCCACTGAGTGGTTGTTGGATGCTAGGAGAATCTGCCTGTTGCTGGGGTATATGGGAAACCCTTGGTTTTTGGCTAATTTCAGCTCTATGAAACTCTCCGTACTACCGCTATCCAACAGACATTTAAATTTCAACCTGTTCAACTGCACAGAGTCCATAGCCTCTGACAAATTGTGTGGACTCGCCAGATTGATCCTGAGGGAAGCCAGCATGCACTCCTCGATCTCCTCGTGGTCTCCATAGAAGTGGCGCTCATCCTCTGGATCCCGCGTCCAAGGTGGCCGCTCCCTCTGTGTGCACATGGCGTTCCTTCCTGGCTGACCTGGGGAAGAAGCAGAGCTATCCCGTCGCCCATTTACATGACAATGAGTCTTGACGGTCGTCCACGGGCTCCTGAAGACCCGAGCCTCGATTTCTACATTTCGAGCAGTCCGCATCTCTTGCCGGGCAGCGTTCCTGGTGGTTGGGGTTTTGGCTGCAGAACTGGCATCTATGGGTTGCAGCCGTTGTTGTCTCCACATTATTGGCCCGATCTTGGCGGGTTGTCAGTGAGTCAAGAAGGGTTGGAGTAGGGGGCTTGGTGCTGTGGTCAGGGAGGTATTCCCCATGGTTATTTCTAGCCATCTCCCATCGCCTCTGCCACCCTCACAGACTCTTCCAGGGACACCGTGCTTTGTTCCAACAGCCGCTGGCAGATTTCGTTTGACTGGTCCCCGCCACCAGTGTGTCCCTCATCAGGTCCTGCGCTATTTGCTGTGGGGTTCTAGCACGGAAGATGCATGCCCGTGCTAGGGCTCTTACTGAGAGCATGAAATCCCGGAATCTCCAGTGGCTGAAGTGCATGTGTGCGCAGGGGACCCGGGGGTCTAGTTCCAGGGAGTCCGTCCGTAGCATCGTTAAGAGGTGCTGCCGTTGTCTTGTTTCTAGGTGCCCCGATCATGCTGGGGCTGGGGACTGTCACCTCCACTGATGGAAGTGGGGGCTCCCTGGGGACCGGTGTTACCTGGTAGGCATCCCCGTGTCTGAGCCAGTCTCCACCAGGTTTGGGGGGGGGCTCGCACACGTCTCAATCATGGAGGGGGTGGCTGCTAGCTGCTTGCAGCAGTGATGAGAGAGAGAGAGAGAGAGAGAGAGAGAGAGAGAGAGAGAGAAAGGAAGAGGAAGAGAAAGAAGAAGAGAAAGAGGAAGAGAAGCACATGGCCTGGACCTCGGCTTTATACCATTGGGCCCTCTAGGCTCACCTGGTGGTCGGATGTCATTAGGCCTGGTGCTGTATCTCTAGGCCCCCTGTTGGTCGTGATGTACTGCAGCGTATCAGCACAGGAGCCATCAAACGTTCCGTGCCTGGGATCAATCTCTTAAACCTCCCCTGGACCAGCGTTGGATATGGGGTCCAAAAGTGCTTGTAATTCTCTAAATGTACTCTGACCCATGCCGCCCTAAGCGTCAGTATTATAAATTTACCTTTATATTCTGGTGCTTTCAATCAATTTTATTATTAGCAATTAACTTATAGATTCAGCTTGGCAACAGGCCCTTCTGGCCCATGAGCCCACACCACCCCAAATACACCCATGTGACCAAGCAACCTATGCTTTTGGAATGTGAGAAGAATTCAGGGCACCCAGGCAGAGAACAAACAAGCTCCTTACAGACGGGGGTGGATTTGAACCCGGGTCACTTGCGCTGTAACAACGTTACATCTCGAAATGAATGCTAATTTTGCTATTTCCTTCCGTACTAGCAACATGACCTGCTAGGTCCTTTTGGACCTCTCCATTCTGAATTCTTTCCCCATTTAGAAAATGGTCTATTTAAAAAAAATTCCTTCTCTCAAAGTGCATGACCACACACTTCCCATCACTGTATTCCACCTGCCACTACTTTGTCCATTCTCCCAACCTGTCCCAGTCCCTCTGAGGATACCTCAATGAACGGCTCAAGCCTGAAACATTGGTTATGTATCTTTATCTTTGCGTTATAAAGGACACTGAGTTTCTCCAGCATTATGTTTTTTCTTCAACCATGGTGTCTGCAGACTTTCATGTTTAGCTTTTCCCTTTGAGGACTCCCTGCTCCCTGAACATGTCCCACAACTACATCTATCTTCGCATCAACTTGGCTACAAAGCCATCATTTCTTACCATTTACTTAAAACATGGAGTGATAGACCCAATACCGACCCCTATGGAACACCACTAGTCACTGGCAGCCAGCCAGAAAAGACCCCCATTCCCTTCTGCTAGTCAACCAAATAAATTTAAACGTGCAGCACGGTAACAGGCCCTTCCAGCGCACAAGCCCGTGCCGCCCAATTACACCCAATTCACCTGCAACCCCAGGACGTTTTGAAGGCTGGGAGAAAGCCGTCCTCCCCCAACCCGGTGGGGACACGGGGAGAGTATACAAACTCCTCTTAGACAGTGCCGGATTCGAATCCTGGTTACCTTGGTAAATTGATCAGCTCAGATCTTTAGTACTCGGCCAGGAACTCCATCCAGGCCAGAAGCTTTGCTCAGATTCACTCTCCGGAAGGCAGCACTCACGTCACCCTCAGATACGTACAGGGTGGGATCGTCAGGGGATGTGGGGGTGCGGAGGGGTGGTTCTTCATGGCCCATTCGCTCGCAAGCGAAAATGAACATGGTGCCTTGTAGCTCTTCTGTCCTCACAAACCTTTGTTCTGTTTTCCATGGAGCTTTAGGTACTGTGTGCCAGGGCAAGGACTTGGAGGCGAATGCTTGACCAGGATGAATGCCTCCCTCTGCGTCCCACGCCACTGGGCCTAGCGGAGTGCGAGGCACGACAGCCAGAGTGCCGCGGGATTGCCCCGCAGTGGTCTTTTCCAAGACCGTGCTCGCTGGCTGTTGTCCTGACGGATCCTTCGCCCACTGAGTTTGCTGCTGTGGACTGTTTCCTGTGCTCTGTCACAGCTGCCAACCCCTGCTGCCAGACTGACATGTGCTATTTGCCCATAGCTGGGGCCCTTTCCAGGTACTGACGGCTGGGCGAGCCGAGCCTGGGGATTTGAAGTCAGAGTTACCTTCTCTTAGCCTTTGCCTGAAGAGGCAAAACCTGCAAGGCAGCAGGTGGTCTTCACTGTTAATGTCGTCAACTAAAGCATTGAGTTCCTCTGGGAAAGAAGCGCTGCCATCCGCTACTTCATCAGATTTGGATTTGTAGCAGGTTACGGCATTTAGGCCCTGCCGCAGCTGTCGGGTGTCCCTCGTTGTTTCCATTTTCATCGGGAGTCTCCGTTTCACCCGGGAGAATGCTTTCTGCAGGTCATACCTGCTTTTCTATATTGATGTGGATCTCCAGATTTAAATGCCTGTGATCTGGATCTCAACAGGTTCTGGATTTCACTGATCATCCAGGGCTTCTGGTTGGGGAAAACCCTGAAGGGTTTGGTGGGGACACCCACATCCACAGCTGTTTCGATAAAGTGTGTGACAGCCTCGGAGTCCTCGTTCATCTTCTCAGCAGAGTCCTTGAACACTGCTGAATCTGTTGACTTGAGGAAGTCCTGTAACCGTTCTTCAGCTTCCTGTGACCACCTTCTAGCTCTGCAGCCTCCTTTTAGACTCTGTCTGTATGAAGAGAGAAGGAGCACAGCCAGGCAATCAGACTTGCCAAAGTGTGGACTCGGGAAAGAACGGTCGGCCTTCCTTGTCTTGGTGTAGCAGTAATCACGTGTGCTGGGACCTCTGGTGCAGCAGGTTACGTGCTGTTGGTAGTTGGGCAGAGTTTTCTTGACACAGGCCTGGTTAAAGTCACCGACTATGATCTGTAGTGAGTCGGGCTAGGCTGTCTCCCATTTACTGACCGCATTGTGCAGGTCCGTGAGTGCCAGCTTGCAATCAGCATCAGGAGGGATATAAACTCTGGTGAGAATCACTGATGAGAACTCTCGGGGTAGATAGAAGGGTCTGCGTTTAATTGGAATTTTCTCTAAGGCAGTAGAGCAGGCAGTCAACTCAACCCCAACGTCTGTGCACTTCCCCCTTTTCCTTTTCTGGAATCCGAGTTCCGATCCAGTCTACAAATGGTCAGATAGTGAAGTCCGGCGTGTTCTCTGTTAGCCGGGTCTCAGTGTAGCAAACAACTGAGATTAGTCCAGCCTCTGTCCGCCATCTGCCCGACCTCTGTATGACATCTATACAACCTCCATGCTACGTCCCTACCCATGAATGGTGCCCTAAATTGGACTCTATTCTACCTCTGTGCTACAACCTTGCCCATGTTGATGCCCTGAGATCAAACCAGTGCCTTTGTGGTTTACATTAACTCCACCACCCCCCCCCCCCCCCCCCACCGCCTCAGCTCCCTCCAGCACCACAGCTGCAGGAAATAGTCTTGCGGTTGATAATTGCAGCAAAACTGATGCCACCGCATTTGGCAGTCATTTTCCAACTGTGATAATCACTTTGGTTCTTCAGTGAACCATTCAGAAGTTGGTGCCCAGTCGAACGGAGGTTGCTACGTGCAATATGGGATATTTTTCAGGGACCCTGAGTTTACATGCAAATCATGGAAACATTCAGGTACTCCTGGTCAAAGCTGCAGCCCCATGGATGCTCACAGATTTTGCCAATGTGAATTGTTTCTTTCCATCAGCTACAGTAAACTGGGTGCATTTGAATGATCGCTAGTACCCTGGGATTAAAATCTTACATTCTCTCATCTATTCCAAAGACATCTTGCTCAATAGATCTGCCATGTTCATGGTGGATAAGCATAGTCCGCTGACTTGTCTATCAATGTCATCTGCTGAAGAGCTTTGGCCTGGACACACCGCAGCATGCAAACAGGCTCTCTTGGCCCATCTAGTCTGTGCCAAATGATTATTTCGCCTAGTCCCACTGACCTGCACTCAGACCATATCTCTCCCTATCCTCCCCCCCACCCCCCCCATCCACGCACCTATCCACATTTTGATTAAGTGTCAAAATTGAGCCTGAATTCACCACGACAGCTGGCAGCTCGTTCCGCACCCCCACTGCTCTCTGTGTGGAGAAATTCCCCCTCATGTTCCCCCTATATTTTCCCTTTTCGCTCATAACCCATGTCCTCTGGTTTGTATCTCACTGACCCTCAGTGGGAAAAGCCGATCTACATTTACTCTGTCTAACCCCCTCATCATTTTAAATACCTCAATCAAATCTCCCCTCATTCTTCCACGCTCCAGGGAATAAAGTCCTAACCTGTTTAATCTTTCCCTGGAACTCAGATCCTGAATCCTGGGCAACATCCTAGTAAATCTTCTCTTTACACTTTCAATTTGCACACAATACAACAAATTTGGCCTCTTTTTCTCCCACGGACCACTGCCGATTTCCTCCTGCAGAGGGCGTTTAGCTTCAGATTTCAATGTCTGCATTCTCCCGTCTATCTCCGCTTCCAAAACAGGTGATCTTCATAAGGCAAGGTAACAGGTCATTTCAGCCCACGAGTCTGTGCCACCCAATTACCCCATTTGACCTACACTCCCGGTACGTTTCGAACGGTGGGTGGAAATCAGAGCCCCCGGGGAAAACCCGCACAGACACAGGGAGATCCTACAAGCTCCTTACAGACAGCGCGGGATTCGAACCCCTGCCCTGATCGCTGGCGCTGTAAAGGTGTTGTGCTAACCGCTGCGCCAACTATGCTACCTTGTTGCTTGTTTGTCTTCCAAAGTTGTTAGCATGGGTTTCTGGATTGGAAAGTGATATAGTGCAGCGTTGTCCCCCTGCCTCTCTCCACGATTTCAGGAAAGAAAATTCCCTAACATTATTTTAGTGCCAGCGACCTGAGTTCGAAACCGGCGAGGATGGCAGGAAACCGGACCACCTGGAGGAAACCGCTTGGCGTGGCTTTCTGGATTGGAAAGCAATATGGTCAGAATTTTCCTCATGGCTCTCTCAGTTACCCTATCTGTGACCTCAGGAGAGAAAATTCCCCGTATCTGCGAGGGTTTTTTCCAGGTGCTCAGGTTTCCTCCCACCCTCTTAAAAATGTTTAGGGTTAGTAGGTTAATTAGCGTATTTGGGCAGCGCAGGTTCGTGGGTCAGCAGTTAAATTAAATTAAATTTAAAACAAGGGAGAAGGGAATTGAGGTTTCATTATCTAAAAGGCTTGTTGCAAATCGGTAAACAGGAACTCTGCGTATTATGTAACACCGGGATCCAGTACTGGTGGGGACAGGTCTGTCACTGTGCAACACCGGGGTACAGTACTGGTGGAGACGTGTCTGTCACTGTGTAACACCAGGGTACAGTACTGGTGGGGACGGGTCTGTCACTGTGCAACACCGGGGTACAGTAGTGGTGGGGATGGGTCTGTCACTGTAACACCGGGGTACAGTAGTGGTGGGGACGGGTCTGTCATTGTGTAACACTGGGTTACAGTAGAAGTGAAGATGGGTCAGTCACTGTGTAACACCAGGGTACAGTAGTGGTGGGGACGGGTCTGTCACTGTGTAACACTGGGGTACAGTAATGGTGGTGAAGGGTCTGTCACTGTATAACATTTGGGTACAGTAGAGATGGAGATGGGTCAGTCACAGTGTTACACCAGGGTACAGTACTGGTGGGGATGGGTATAATCAGATTTATAGAACAGGGAGGTGTTGGAGCACAGGTACATACTACCTTCAAATTGGTGTTGTCATAAGGATGGTGAAAGAGGACTTTTGGCACGTTGGCCTTCGTCAATCAGAGAACTGAGTATCGAGGTTGGGAGGCCCCATTTGGAGGTTTGTGTTCAGTTTTGGTCACTGAGTCATAGAAGATGTCATCGTGCTGGAGAGGGAGCAGAGAAGATTTATGGGTATGTTACCAGGACTCGGGGGCCTGAGTTATAAGGAGGGGTTGAGCAGACTGGGGCTTTATTCCTTGGAGCGCAGGAAGATGAGGGGTCATCTCATGGAGGTGTAGAAAATCACAAGAGGATAAATCAGGTGAACACAGAGAGTAGGGGAATTGGTAACTAGAGGGCATAGGTTTAAGGCAGTAGTTCTCAACCTTTTTGTTCCACTCACATGCCAGGTTAAATAATCCCTCTGTCATCGGTGCTCGTGATTGCTTAAGGTGGGATGTGGGTGGAAAGGAGAAGTTTGAAAATCACTGTTTTAATCGGCCCTAATTGACGCATTATGTGCACGGTTTCAGAACTCCAAAGGAAATGGACCAGTGACAATTTTTCTCAAGCAAAATATTTCAGTAACAAAGGGTCTAGAGCAGTGATTCTCAACCTTCCCTTCCCACCCACATCCCACCTTAAGCAATCCCTTATTAATCACAGAGCACCGATGGCTCAGGAATTACTTAAAGTGGGATGTGGGTGGAAAGAAAAAGGTTGAGAACCCCTGGTTTAGTCTCTAAACTTTAGAGGGATGTGAGGCAGGAGGGACCAATGTTGTTGGGACATTTTGGTCAACATGTGCACAATGGGTCCTGATTTACCAGAATGATACCTGGATTGGGGAATGTGTCTTATGAGGTAACAGAGCTGGGACTTTTCTCTTTGGAGTGAAGAACGATGAGAGGTGACTTAATAGAAGTCTACAAGATTATGAGAGACATAGATAAGGTAGACAGCCAACACCTGTTTCCCAAACACCAGAGGACATGTACAAATCGAAGAGAGTGAGATACAGGGGTAGGATTTTTTTTTTTATGCGGAGTTGTGGGTGTCTGGAAGGCCTTGCCTGTGGTGGTGGTGAAGGCTGGAATGATAGGGACTTTCAGAAGGTTCTTAAATAGACACATGGATGCAAGGAAAATAGAGGGTATGGTGTATGAGGTGGGGAGGTTTAGTTTGTTGAGTCAGCACGGCATCGTGGGCTGAGCGGCCTGTAATATTCTATTCCCTTCATCCACCCAATTTACTCGATCTAGTGAATGAAGACGCAGTTGTGATCTTGATATAAACACAGTTATTGATGAACTTCTTGTCAATCACAATCAGGCAGAGAGTCGTGATTAATAGGCTTTAATCACCTTAAAGTGACAGCAAAACTTGCATGTTGCTGGCCCGGTTCCAGGGCAAGTACTGAGGGAGGGGTTAGGGCATAACAGCCTTCATGGGGATATCTGGGAGAGAGAAGTCACGGGTTCAGGAGGCAGACCAGCCCATACAGCAGATATATACTTCTATATATGTAGTGGTAGCTCCACATTCACCCCACCTTTTTAAAACAAAGCCTGGCAGGGTGGTGGTTTTAGTGTTCATTGCAGTTCCAAAATCCCTTACAGGTTCAGCCTCGTCTCGTCTGCTGCTGGGACCATCACAGGGTCTGCTGTGGCACAGCTATCGTTTCCTGGTGCTGTTTGAGTCGGTTGGAGTTTGGGGCACAAAATCAGGTGGGGCTGGTTGGTTGGGGTTACTAGGAGAGGGGATTGGCTGGTCAGTCAAGGGGTGGGGGGGTCTCTTGAATGCGCTAGGTCCTGGATGAAGACAGTGTCCTGTCTACCATCCTGATACTCCATCTACGCATATTGGGGGTTGGTGTGGAGGAGCTGGACCTTCTCGATCAGAAGATCAGTTTTGTGGTGTCTGATGTGCCTTCGGGGTAGCACAGGCCCAGGGTAGTGTAGTTCTGGAGTGAAGAGGGCTTGGCCTGGGTGGTGGGGGTCCTTGAGGATAGAGGCTGCTTTCTTAAGTCACTGCCTCATGTAGATGCCCTGGATGGAGTGAAGTCTGGGGCCCATGATGTCGCAGGTTGAGTTAACAACCCTCTGGAGTTTATTTTTGCCCTCAGAGTTGGCGCTTTCAAGCCAGGCAGTGATGCAATCAGCCAGAATGCTCGCCAAAGTCCACCTGTAGAAGCTCCTCAGACACCTCCACAAAGTATAGCTGCTGGCGAACCTTTTTTGTGATTGCATCAACATGGAGGCCCCGGGACAGATCCTCGGAGATGATGACATCCAAGAATTTGAAGTTCTTGACCCTCTCCACTGCTGAGCCCTCGATGAGGACTGGGTCATGTTCCCCTGACTCCCTCCTGAATTCCACAGTCATCTCCTTGGTTTTGCTGACGTTGAGCACAAGGTTGTTGTTGTAACACTTTTCAACGAGCTGATCTATCTCCCTCCTGTACACTTCCTCATCGCCATTTGTGATTCTGCCAACAACTGTGGTGTTATCTGCAAACTTGTAGATGGCATTGGGATTGTGCCTGGCCACACAGTCATGGTGTATAACGAGTAGAGCAGGGGGCTAAGCACACATCCTTGGAGTTCGCCTGTGTTGATGATCAGTGAGGAGGAGACGTTGTTTCCAATTCGTACTGGCTGTGGCCATCTGAGAAAGTCAAGAATCCAGTTGCAGAGGGGGGCTGCAGAGCCCCAGAGTTTGTAGCTTCTTGGCCAGCACTGAAGGAATAATAAAGGCCAAGCTGTAGTTGAAGAGCAGTATGAATTGCTGTTTGCGAGGTGACCCAGAGCTGAGTGGAGAGCCAGTGATACTGAATCTGCTGTGGACTGATTGAGACGACAGGTGAATTACAGAGGGTCTGGATCTTTGCTTAGGTACGTGTTAATTCTGGCCATGACCAGCCTCTCAAAGCATTTCATCACAGATGTTAGTGCTACTGGGTGGAAGTCGTCGAGGTAGCTCACACTACACTTATTGGGCACTGGGATGACTAATGCCCTTTTGAAGCAGGTGGGAACCTCCGACTGCAGCAATGAGGGGTTGAAAATGTCCTGCACGGCAATGAGGGGTTGAAAGTGTCCTGCACGGACGAGTATGTTACCGTGACAATCCCTGTGCCATGTGTCCTTCTGATCTCTCTGCCACTTTGGTAGCTACAAAATCTCTGGTCCCTACCAGCTCATCCAGCCATGAACAAATATTTTGGGAAACTTACTTATTTCATTTATAAGAGGCCCAAGATTGCAGGATACAGTTTATCAATCTCACAGCTTGTGGGAAGAAGCTTATTTCCCAGCCTGGCAGACCTAGTTTTGACATTCCTGTACCTCCATCTTGATGGTAGTGGGTCAGAGATCCAGTGTGCTGGACGGTAGGGATACTCAATAACTATTTGAGCCTACTTAAGCAATACTCCTGGTGAATGTTTGCTTGCTCTCTCTGTAACTACATGGGCTTCTTCCGAGTGCTCTGCTTTTCCTCCCCTGGAATCTCAAAAAATATAACGTGACTCTGTAGGGGTTGCTAATCTCGTGAAGGGTTAAGCTGAGCAAGACACGTTGTGCCCTTAGTTTGTTGGGCGTGACTCCATCATGTCATGTACGGCTCAAACCCCACCCTATGTCTCCCTCTGGCTGCATCCCACACGTGATGCCGTGGCACAGGTGGACTGTGGTTGGAAAGGGATTACTTAAGATGGTACATTAGTTGGAAAAAAAAATTGAGAACCATTGCCAAAAGACATAGGGGCAGAAATAGGCCATTCAACCCATCGAGTCTGCCCCGCCATTTAATCATGAGCCAATCCATTTCCACTGCCCGGCCTTCTCTGATGCCCCGGCTAATCAAGAAGCTATCAATCTCTGTCTTAAATACACCCAATGACCTGGTCACCACAACCACCTTTGGCAACAGATTCACCGCCCTCTGGCAGAAGAAATTCCTCCGCATCTCTGTTCTAAGTGCACGCACTTCAATCCTGAAGTTGTGCCCTCTTGTCCTAGACTCTCCCTTCGTGGAAATCAACCTTTCTATATCTACTCCATCCTCGCCTTTCAACATTCAAAATGTTTCAATGAAGATTCCCCCTCATTCTCATAAGTTCTAATGAGGTAGCTCACATTACACATAAATTCTCTGCTCTTATTTCCGAGCTGGCATGCACTCCGTACTTTAAATTTCTATTCCTCTTGAAACGAATGCCATCGTTGCATTTGCCTTCATCACCACTGACTCAACCTCGGCAAGCTGACCTTCAGATCATCCTGCATGAGGATTCCCAGGTCCCTCTGCACCTGGGTATTTTCAATTTTTGCCCCATAGTTTGCCTGTCTATATTTTTCAACCAAGTGCTCGGCCATCCACTTTCCGACATTATATTTCAATTGCCACTTCTCTGCCCAATCCGCGTCAGGCTTCCTCCAGTGTGGAGGTGAACACCGAGGCGTTCACTTACGTGGGAAGAGTTAAAATGAATTTCTGCTTCCTATTGGACAAGCGGTGGCTGGATCGCTGAATGGGGGAAGGGCAGGACTTGTGTGGTACGGGAAGATCCCGTGAGAAGGGGAGTGGTTTGTGAAGCAGAGAGTCGCGGAGGGAAGGAAATGGGAAGGGAAGACATGTGTGTTGGCATCACTTTGGAGGTGGCAGGCGCGGACTCTGGGTTCAGCACGTGGGGATGGAGAATAGAGCAGACCTGTGACCCAGGGAGCAGAAGGAGTGAGGGGCCAGTGAAACAGACTCTTGACTCGGGGTGGGTGGGATATGGACAAGACCTGAAGACCAGCATCTGTAGTTCTTTTGCTTTGCACACTTTTCTTTCAGTTCTTTTGACAATTGATGCTTAAATCCAAAGCAATGATTGGAAGTGTGGTTGAAGGTCTTGTCTCGCAGTTCGAAATCCAAAGTACGGAGTGCATGCCAGCTTGGAAGTAAGACACACACAAGGCATGCAGTTGACACTGAGTTAATGAACTGGCTGCTCTCTTTTATATGATCAGGCTGACCCTGACTGCCATGTAACCGACGGGGGTAACCTGTGTCCCATTAGGGTCTGATTGGTGTCTTCACGACCCGCCGATTGGCTAAATTGGCCTGTTTTGCTGCAGCGTCGTCAACAGTGTGGTTTGTGCCGTCCTGGGAGCTGATTGGCCCTTTTACGATCTGGCTGGCAGAGCCCCGTTTTGCAGCAGCCTATGGAAACAGGCCACTGACGCCTGGTGCTGCCCGCTCGATTGCCGTGTCCAAACAGGCAGCGTCTGTGTCGGTATGCGGCGACGGTCGTGGGCCACTGTCACATCACGTGGAGCCCTGAGATTCATTTACCTGTGAGCCAGCAGAATTTCTACTTGTCGGTAGAAAGCCTGTTCTCAAGAAAAGATGAGAAAAAAACCAGAGAGAAATGTAAACAAACTGACTGTGTAATGCAGAAAAAATAGTCATAAATAATGTGGAAAGTCAGAGTCCTTAAATAAGTCCCTGATTGAGTTTGTCATTGAGGAGTCTGATGGTGGAGGGGGAGCAGCTGTTCCTGAACCTGATGGAGTGCGTCTTGTGGCACCGACACCTCTTTCCTGATGGCAGCAGCGAGAACAGAGCGTGTGTTGGGTGGTGTGGATCTTAGATGCCTGCTGTTGTTTACCGACGGCAACGTTCCCTGTAGATCAGTGGTTCTCAACCTTTTTTTTCCACTCACATCTCACTTTGAGTAATCCCTATGCCATAGATGCTCTGTGCAGTAAGGGATTGCTTAAGATGGTATGTGGGTGGAAGAAAAAAGTTAGAAAACCACCATTTTAATTGTACCTCATTGACTCGTTATGTGCACGGTTTCAGAACTCCAAAGGAAATGGGCCAATGACAATTTTTCCCAAGCAAAATATTTCAATAACAATCAGGTCTAGCTAGAGCAGTGATTCTCAACCTTCCCTTCCCACTCGCATCCCACCCTAAGCAATCCCTTACTAATCACAGAGCACCGATGGCACAGGGATTACTTAAGGTGGGATGTGAGTAGAAAGAAAAAGGTTGAGAAGCACTGCTGTAGATGTTCTCAACGGTGGGGAGGGACTTTGCCTGTGATGTCCTGGGCTGTGTCCACTACCTTTTTCAGAGGTTTACACTCAGAGGTATTAGTGACCCCATACCAGACCGTGATGCGGCTGGTCAGCATACTTTCCACTACACTTGTGTAGAGGTTTGCCAAAGTGTCCGATGACACACCAAAAGTTGTTGGACTAGAAGGTGCTGTGAGAAGGACAGGAGTTATGGGAAGTGGTCCATTCTAAATTTTGAAGGGAGAGATGTTGGAATTGTTGGTGCGCCGGTCCGCTGTACCCTGGAGTTTTCCTCCGCTTGTGGTCACTGCCGAGCACAGGCGCCGCCATCTCGGGCACAGGGCCACGATTGCAGGATTTTAGTTTACAAACTCCGTCAGCTCCTTCAATTGGCCTGTCTGGAGCCACGAGCTTTAGGTCCGGGTGGTCGAACCCTTCCGAGCAGCGCTGCGTTTGCTTCTCTGCTCTCCTGGGTCCACGCCAGTGGCAGTGCTGCCATTCCAGCTGGGCCGTCATTGGTTTCATACTGTGCAGTCTGGAATAGAATTGACGTGATAGAGGGAAGCAGAAATTAAAATGCAATTCTTCACACCCACCGACTTTCTGATTAAAGCTCTGTTATTGTCATGTAATACAACATTTAGAATGTAGAAATCTTTCAACTTTTCTCTACCATAAAGCAGACAGAGTCGCCCCTTTGTCCAGGCCTCCCCCCCCCACAACAGCTGGTGCTCCCAGACGGTCTCCCCTCCAAGCACTGGCCAGGCTGGAGCCTGCGAAGCTTCCGAGATCAGACAAACTCAGGCTATTAGGGTGCCTGGAAACCTTTCTCTAACCAGCCACCTTTCCAAACTTTCCATAATTATCCGAATCAAGTGAATGGATTGCTATTGCGGTGTTCCTTAATTCTTTGAGTGCATTTGACTCGACACAATTGCCTGTAGCTGTTGCCGCTAAAATTAATTGAAATATTTTGTGAATTAATGAATGTAGAAGACAGATAGTCAAGAAAAGACATATCCCAATTATAATGAAGCATACTTCTGCACACTTACACTTACCGCCCGTTAAATAATTCATTGCCAGTCAGTGTAACTGAATGTTTAAAAAAAAATACATATATTTCTGCAATTTATTAGCACGTCCTCAGTGACACAGGGCAGTTTCCTGAGTAATGTCAGATTGATTTAGTCTGTAACTATACAGTGAAAGAGGTGTTAGGCTGGTAATCAGTCCAGGTTTACGTTATGGTTATTGATGGCCAGTAAACGTCATGAGAAGTTTTAGGGCAGTATGTGAGCATTGAAGTTAGCACAATGCCATTAATGAAGTTATAAATAAGCCAAAGTGGGACATCCATGGCAAATGGTCGGGTACTGAGGGGTGCAGAGGAGTGGAGAGATCTGGGGATACAGATACATTGTTCCCCGAAAGTGGTGTCGCAGGTGGACAGGGTTGTAAAGGAAGCTCTTAGCATCTTAGCCTTTATAAATTAGAGTACAGGAGTTGGGATGTTATGTTGACGTTTTTAAGACATTGGTGAGGCTAAATTTGGAGTATTGTTTGCAGTTCTGGTCTCCTATCTACAGGAAGGATAACAATAAGATTGAAAGAGGGCAGAGAAGATTTACTAGGATGTTGCCGGGTCTTCAGGGAAAGATTAAACAGGTTAGGTCTTTGTTCCTTGAAGTGAAGAAGAATGATGGAAGATTTGATAGATATTTACAAGATTTTGAGACGTATAGACAGAGTGGATGCGGGTTGGCTTTTTCCACTTAGATTGGGGAAGATAAATAAGAGAGGTCATATTTTTAAGCTGAAAGGAGGAAAGGCTCAGGGAGAACATTAGGGGAAGTTCTTCCCTCAGAGAATGGTGTGAGTGTGGAATGAGCTGTCACCGATATGGTGAATGGTGGCTCAATTGTGTTTTAAGAATAAATTGGATAGGTGCATGGATGGGGGAAGCCTGGAGGGTTATGGAAAGGGAGCAGGTCAGTGGGATTAGCGGAATAATGGTCTGCGCAGACTAGAAGGGCCGAATGGCCTGTTTTCTGTCCTGTTGGTTTCTATGGTTCACGTCCTCTCTCTTGGAGTAGGGGTATCTAAGACTGAGGTGACACGGTTAAAGCAGCGGTTAGTGCGACACTGTTTCAGCGCCAATGGCTGGGGTTCGACTCCAGTGCTGTCTGTACAGAGTTTGCACATTCTGGAGATGTACTTAAATCACCAGAAATTTTGACAAAAGCAGCGAATGCTTAGGTTTTCTCCCACCCTTCAAAATGTATGGTAATGGTAGGTTAATTGGGATATTTGGCTGTACGAGCTCATGGGCCGGAAGGGCCTGTTACATCAAAAACAAGGGAGGTTTATTGTCACGAACACGTGTCAAGAAATTTGTTGTTTTGTGGCAGCAGTATTGTGCTTTACAGGTTCAAAAATTGCCATAAATTACATTTCCATAAATACACTATATAAAAATAAAGAAATCAGTCCAAAAGACAACTTAAAAAGTGAGGCCATGTCTGTGGTTCATCACCCATTCAGGGATCTGATGGCGAAGGGGAAGAAGCCGTCCTTGTGACACTGAGGGATCGTCTTCAGGCTCCTGTACCTCCATCCTGATGGTAGCAGAGTGAAGAGGGCAAGGCCTGGGTGGTGGGGGTCCTTGAGGATAGAGGCTGCTTTCTTTAGATGTCCTTTATTGAGGAACGACTGATACCCGTGATGTCGCTGGCCTAGTTAACGACTCTCTGGAGTTATTTTCCCCTGACCTGTGCATTGGCACCTTTGTTCCAGGCAGTTGTGTAACCAGGCGGAAGGCTCTCCACGGTCCACTTGGAGAAATTTGTAGGAGTCTTTGGCGATACGCCAAAGGGGAAATCAAACAAATGGGATTGTTCCTTTCAGTACTGACATGGACACACTATCCTAGATGGCCTCAGACCATAAGATATAGGAGCGGAAGTAGGCCACTCGGACATTCCACCATGAGCCGATCCATTCTCCCACTCAGCCCCACTCCCTGGCTTTCGCCCCATAACCCTTGATACCCTGACTATTCAGAGAGCTCGCAGTCTCTTCTGTTGTGTATTGCACTGGACCCCTACACCTGCGGGGTATTTTTTTTGTTGAACTCCATGGAGCTTACAAACTCTCTCGCTGCAATCTAGATTCCTGGCATTAACAGAAGAACAGCAAAATCAAATCAATTCATGCCATTGCTTGGAGCTGTAGATTGAACCCATGGAGTGAAACAAGAAAGTCTGCCGATGTTGGGGTCAAGTGTAATGCACCAACGTGCTGGAGAAACACTGCAGGTCATGTAGCATCCAGAGGAGGTGAAGGGTAGCCAACATTTTGGGGCTGGGTTCCTTTGTCAGGATTCTCCAGCATTTCTGACAAAGGGCCCCAGACCCAAAACCTTGGTTGCCCTCGACTTCCTGCTGAGTTTCTCTCGCACGTTGGTAGATTACACCCATGTCTCTTTGACGTAAAATCACACTGGCGTAACTAGGGCGGGTGTGGATCCCACCGGGTGACACCATCGGAGGGGGTGACACCAAAGTGACTGTCTGCAAAATCTTTGTGCAATGTTTCAGCTGAAATGTATTATTTTTTAGTAAAAATATCCCCGTTGTTAGTTATAACAACAAAAACATTTTCCATAAGCCCAAGCTGACATGTGTCGATATCCCTACGAGGCTAAAACTCGATGCTCATTAACTTTTTGAACCTTCTAATATGCTCCGGTCAGAGCTGTCGTTATTCCCCAATGACAATGGGGCTTCAAATCGCGTGGTTTCGTCTGCACACGTGACCAGCACACGCTGTTGTTTTTGTTGCTGCTGGTATTTTTGCATTCGCTGCTTTTGTCAAAATTTCTGGTGATTTAAGTACAATATTGTGGTCATTAGTATTTGTTAATCGAGGTCAATAACCTTTTTGAGATTGGTGAGTAAAAGAAAGAAGGATCTCATGTAATAATAAAGTTTAACAACGTAGTTTTAATGTAGTTTTTGAACAATTTTTCTTTGAATTCTATTGTTTTATGACCAAATTTTCATTTTAACTACATGAAACTATGTAAATGTAAATATATTGAAGCTGTGCGTCTGTTATTGTAATTTAAAGGTGTAATTTTAAATTTTCTTCTTGTTTATCTCACTACTGTTGACATTACATTCAGTGATATACGGGAATTACGATTCACGAGTAGCATTCGTACAAAAAGCATTACTAAAGATTCTGTCTCTTCTGGTATGGGAGGAGGTCCATGGGGGGTGCGGGGGAGGGGTGGGGTGACACCATGAGTTACTGCACTGGGTGACACCAGCCCTAGTGACATCACTGCCTAGTGAAACATTTTGCTTCGTTAGATTAACTAATCTAGAAAGGTATATAGTGTTATCTGATTAATGTTTAGCCGTTAAAGTTGGCTTCAGTGTTGCAGATTGAAATCAAAATAAATTGTTGTGTGAAATTAAATTGTAGTGTTGAGGCAACGTTCCACTCGTGAATCTGCAACAGGGGTCGTCCACTGCATCTGGTGCTCCCGCTGTGGTCTCCTCTACATTGGAGAGACACTTTGTTGAGCACCTCAGCTCTGTCCCCCGCAATAGTGTGGCTGCCCATTTCAATTCTCCATCCCATTCCCTTGCCAACAAGCCTATCCATGGCCTCATGCACGGCCAGACTGAGACCACCCGCCAACTGGAGGGACAACACCTCATCTTCTGTCTGGGCCCCCTCCAACCGGATGGCATTTACATCGACTTCTCCGGTTTCCATTAGACCCTCCCTTCCCCCTTCCCCTAACATTTTTCCCGACATTTCCATTCCTCCAGCCCTGCATTTATAGAGCCAAACCACCCCCCCCTCCCCACATCAATTCTCACCTTCCCTCTCTCCTGGCTTCTTCTCCATATCCATTTATCCCCTTTTGTCTGTCAGGCTGTACTCCTGCCCCTGCAATTCCTTTCTTTTAATTCAGATGCCTGACTTCTTTTTCTCACACCTTGTGGAAAGGCTCAAGCCCGAAACGTCAGTAATGTCCCTTTACCCCCTGTGATACGCTATCGAGCAGAAAAGCAGACACAAAACATAAAAGTCTGCTCAACAGGCTTTATTCTACATAAACTTCCACAGAGCTGGTTGTGAGAGTAGCTGTGCTGGCTCTGAGATTGACCTCGAGGGGCCTGATCTAGCTTATATCCTGGAGGGTGATTGACAACCGGCCGGGTGGGGCTTGGTCCATTCAGGTCAGCTGATTGACATCTGGCCAGGTGTTGCCTTGTCCTCCAGTGTTCTTCCTACAGGCACACAGTCGGCTAGTGGCGTATCCCCACGACACCTGTGGACGCTGCGAGACCAGCCGAGTTCTTCCAGCATTTCCGTGTTTTCACTACCACCGCAAGCATCTGCAAACTTCCGTGTTTCACTCGAACTGTTTCTTATCATGGATACAGTGAGAAACGTTGCATGGCGTGCTATCCAAGTAGGTCGGCCTTTCCTTGAGCACATCAGAGAGTGCTAAATAAAATGAGAGTGCAAATTTGCCCATTCCAGAGATAAAAATGGGAAGAGCGGTGCAAGGCTAATGGGAGAACAATTCAACAGGAAGAAACTGTCCTTGAATCTTGGGGACCCTGCTCTGTAAGGGATGGTGGGGGAGGGGGTTGTTGATGGCAATATGACTGAGCTTGGATGGGTCTGTAAATATCCTGGCTGCTTCCCTGAGTAAGTATAGATCAGGAGTGGGCAAACTTGCGTAACGTCGGAGCCACATACTTCAGATGTCTGAGGACTGCAAGACATGAAAAAATATTACAGACACATTTACTCACGCGCATATTTTGTTACAAAATATATAGAAATATATGTACATATTTATTCCTGTATATAGTTTTTAAACAGCTAATTTGTATTAGTTTCAATAATCAAAATGTATACATACAATATATACTTGTGTAAGAGTTGAGTTTTGTGGACCAATTTTCAGGGTAAAATTTAGCAGGCCCATCTATTACACACATATTACTTTTGATCTCATTCAGGACATCAGGAGCTGGGATGGACAAGCAGCTGGGACCTAGGTGAGAGTCCGCGGTCGAGGCATCAGGCGCTCAAATGGACAGGCAGCCAGGGGCCTAGGCAAGAGTCTGTGGTCGAGGCATCAGGACCTCGGATGGGAGGGTGGCTGGTGCCTAGGCAAGAGACCATGGTCAGAGCATCAGGAACTTGGATGGGCAGGCAGCACAGTCTATGCGAGTCCTCAGCCAGGGCATAGGGAGCTCGGATGGGAGGTTGGCCGGGGCCTAAACGAGAGTCCGCAATCAGGGCATCAGGAGCTCAAATGGGCAGGTATCCAGGGGGCTAGGCGAGAGTCTGACGGTTGGAGCATTGGGAGCTCGGATGGGCAGGTGGCCAGGGGCCTAGGCGGGAGTCCGCAATCGGGGCATTGGGAGGGTGGCCGGGGTGTCGGGAGCTTGGATGAGTGGGCAGCCGGGTTGGGGGGGGGGGGGGTTCAACTTTTAAATGGTCGTAACTATTGCACTTCTAGATAAGGACTACATAAAAAATATGTTCGATCGTAGGCTGCGCCCATTGACACTTAGGGTCATGAGCACTGGCTCGTGCAATTCCATCTCAGCCAATGTATATCCATTCATGAGCTGCGCATTACATGTCAAAGGGCTGTCTGTGCATCACAAACCGTGGCTTGGCCACCCCTGGTGTTGATGTTTGATGGCCTGAGCTGTGTTAAAGGCAGGAATTATTCTCGTGATTAAAAATAAAGCAAATGAAAAGCTTCAGAACAAATAAGCAAAAAATATATATCTATTCCCTGATTGCCTTCGTCTCTGAGATGCTGGGAAATATATTTGAAAATTATAACCTTAAGTGGCAAAAATAAAATAGTTAATTGTGTACCAAGGGAAATTTTCAGCGATTAATGCCAAGTCAGTGAGTTCCAATTCCAAGCTATGAAATTTAACTCAATGGATAATTAAGAAAATTTATTGACCGTTTGCAGGAAATAAGCCAGATTTTCATAATGTTTACTGATGTAATTCAGAGAATGAATTGCCATCTAAAGCCAACTTAGTCTAAAGGTGGAAGATAGAGGGTTACAGGGTAGGGAGGGTTTAGGATTTTATAAAATGAATATAGTGCTGCGCATGCGTGGAGAAGAACAACATGCACACCAAAGCCTTGAAGTTGAGACTGGTTTATTGCACTGGCCATCACATTTAAATGGGCGCCAGGTGCTGATGTTAGGGCCCTGCATTTTCGAAGAACTGGCCTGAGATTGGCCGGCATTCCCTGCAGAGCTTCCCATGTTCCCGCCGTGCATGAGGTCACCTTGGGCGACGGTCGGTATCACCCCCTCCCCCAAATCCGCACGGTCGCTGCGTTCGTCGGTCATTTTACGGGCCGGTCCGTGTCTCCCGTGGGCGGACCACTACACAATCCCCCTACCCCAGAACTGGCCATTGAGCCGTTGTCCATTGACTTGGGTGGTCTGCCCCTGAGTGGAGACTACCTGGTCACAATCTAGATATGCTGCTTTTAGGCGGTCGACGGTAAAGGTCTCCTCCTTATTGCTGACGTCGAGGACAAAAGTATCCCTGATGACCCTGTAAGGCCCCTTCCTGCAGCCAGTGCATGCCCCTTTGAACAAACACATACTGGCAAGTCCATGTTTGGGCTGGCCATGTGGTGGGGGTTGTTGTGGAACCAGGGACCCCAGTTTTCGCCATGTTATCAAGGGTGGCTGTGGGATCTTCTGGGCATTTGGCGGGGGTCGAATTAATATCTTATTTCCAATAAGCCAAACCATGGATGCAGTTTATGTAGCTATAATTTGTTGATATAAACGGATAAGCATTTTGCATAACTTTGCATCAAGACTCTCGTAACAATGCATTCGGCGCTAGCTAAAGACAGCAATATAAAACAATAATATGAGATGATTAAGACAAAATAAGATGAATTCAAAGAAAAGTATCTCGTGAGCTTACATTTCTGTCATGATTCTCTGAAGAATAAGAGCAAGCTTACCCGAACTCCCGGATATTACGACATATGATGTCATATTAACTATGGTAACACGACAAACAACAATCTTACTTGAAGGGATAGTCATAAAATTAACTAGAAATCAAATTCACAAGGTTTTAACCTTTACACCCACTAACTCTGTGTGTCTTTGGAACATGGGAGGGACCCAAACACCTGGAATAAATCCCACACAGACACGGGAACAATGTGCAAACTCTCTACCGACAGCGCTGGATTCAAACCCAGGCCACTGGCATTGGTATCCTACGCTATAGGTGCTCTGTGGTTAGTAAGGGATTACTGAAGGTGATATGTGAGTTCCATTTCTCCCTCCCCACGTTCCTGTCAACCCTAATCCCCACCCTCTGCACAATTTGCTTTTCTACTCATTTTGGTACTGAAGCACAATTTGTGTAACGTTTAGATCAACTCCTTTACAGTGCCAGCAATTGGGATCCCACCAATCCCATGCTCTCTGTGAGGAGTTTGTATGTTCGCCCCGTGTCTGCATGGGGTTCCTCCAGGGGCTCCAGTTGCCTCTGACCCTCCAAAAGATACTGGGTGTTATAGGTTAATTGGGTGTAAAATTGGGCGGCATGGAGTTGTGGGCCAAAAGGTGCTGTTATCATGCTGTAAATTTAAAAACAAAATTAAAATATGCACAAAAAATCCAAATGAGGCAGTGTTTTTGGTTCATTGATTATTCAGGAATCTGATGGCAAAGGGGAAGAAGCTGTCCTTGTGCTGTTGGGTGCTCGTCTTTAGCTCCTGGACCTTTTCCCTGATAGTAGCAGAGTGAAGAGGGCATGGGATCTTTGAGGATAGAGACTGCTTTCTTAAGACATGGCCTCATGTAGACATCCTCAATGGAGTGAAGTCTGACGTCGCAGGCTGTGTTAACAACCCTCTGGAGTTTATTCTTGTCCTGAGAGTTGGCATCTCCATACCAGGCAGTGATGCCACCAGCCAGAATGTTCTCCATAGTACATCTGTAAAAGTTTACTAGAGTCTTCAGTGACATACCTTATCTCCTCAGACACCTCACAGAGTATAGCCGCTGGTGAGCCTTCTTCATGATTGCGTCAGCATGGAGGCTCCAGGACAGATCCTCGGAGACGTTGACACCAAGGAATTTGAAGTTGGAGGGCCACCAATATCTTCACAGGGAGGTTTGAAAAGGCTTCACTAGCCATGACAGAGACTTAGTCGAGAGCCAAGTCAGGTTTATCAAGTTTATTGTCACCTGATTGCACAAGTATATCTTGACGAAACAGTGTTTCTCCGGTCCTCAGTGCAAAACACACAAACCAGACATAACACATGTACAGACAAATGATACATATACAGGTCAAATATTCATATGTATCAATATCGTCTCAAAAATATGAGTGTCTTGGAGGGTCAGTGTGAGCAGTACCTTTGGTCGTTCAGCATTCTCACTGCCCGTGGGAAGAAGCTGATCCACAGCCTGGTGGTGCGGCTCTGATCCTCCTGTATCTCTTCCCCGACAGGAGTAGCTGAAAGATGCCTTGTGCGGGGTGGAAGGGGTCCTCAATGCTTTAGCACATTCACTTCAGACAACGATCCAGATGGATCACATCGATGGTTTGAGAGGGAGGGAGACTCCAGTAATCCTCTCTGCTACTCTGATGGTCCGGCGGATTGACCGCTGACCCATTTCTCTGCAGCAATCGTACCCACACGGTGATGCAGCGGCCAGGATGCTCTTGATAGAGCTCCTGTAGAAGGTTAACAAGATGGTGGCCGGTCGCCCACTTTAGACTCTCGTGACAAGTGAGGAGATATTGGGTGTCCACGGTAGGTCACTAGTTATGTGAACTCCAAGGAATTTGCTTCCCCCACTCCAGAATTATTGATGTGTAATGGAGGGTGGTCATTCCTGGCCTTCCTGATGTCCATGATCATCTCCTTTGCGTTGTCCATCATTGTTGCTGATGAGGCCATTACTGTTGTGCCATCTGCAAACAATGTTTCTGTTGGAGCGGGATCTGGCGATGCAGACAGGAGCGGTCTGAACACGCAGCCCAGAGCTGCTCCAGTGCTCAGTGTGTCGGTTCTGCTACCAGATGTTGTGGTCCATGTGGGTACCACCAACATAGGTAGAACTAGGAGGGAATTTGAGGAGCTAGGAACTAAATTTAAAAAGCTGGGAGTCTCCAGATCATTGACCTGAGCCACGTGCAAATTGGCACAGGGTCGGGAAGATTAGAGAGTTGAATGCGCTGCTCAGGTATTGGTGTGGGACAAGTGGGTTCCAACTCATAGGAAATTGGCAGCAGTATTGGGGAAGGAGGGAAGTGTTCAAAGGGGGTGGGAACTGGATCCTGGCAAATTGTAGAACTAGGACTCTGGACAGGGCTTTAAATTAAGTAGTGGGGGGATGGGCTCAACGGATTGGAGAAGGGTGGATGGAGGAGAATGTGGATGAAGTAAAAGCAAAAGGTGAAAAGTAAGGACAGAGTGTATGAAAACGCAAGTGCAAAAGAGGCAAAGATTTTAAAAGCACAATGAGTGCACGAGCTTTATCTGAATGCCTGAGGTATTCGAAACAAGGTCCGTGAATCTGTGGCACAAATCAGTGCAAAGGGGTATGATTTAGCTGCTATTGGAGAAACCTAGTTGTAGGGTGGCAAGGATTGGGAATTAAATATATCAGGTAATACAGATGGACATGGAGGTGGGGTAAGGGAGATGGGGTAGCTCTCTTAGTTAAAGATAAGATCAGGGTAATAAGGGGAGAGGATTTAAGATCTAAGGAGCAAAATGTTGAAACCATTTCGGTAGAGATTAGGAATAGTAAATCATAGAACACAACAACACATAAAACAGGCCGTTCGGCCCTTCTAGACTGTGCTGACGCTATCCCACTAGACCCATCGACTTGCGCCCACACCATAACCCACCAGACCTCTCCCATCCATTAATCTATCCATTTATTCCTAAAATGCAAGATCAAGTCCACATTCACCACCTCAGCTCGTTCCACACTCCCACCACCTTCTGAAGGAAGAACTTCCTCCTAATGTTCCCCCTAAACATTTCCCCCTTCAGCTTAAAACTATGGCCTCTCATATTCATCTCCCCCAGTCTAAGTGGAAAAAGCCTACTCGCATCCACTCTGTCAATACCTCTCATAATCTTGTAAATCCTATCTCCCCTTATTCTTCTTCTCTCCAAGGAATAAAGTCCTAACCTGTCCAATCTTTCCCTGTAACTCAACTCCTGAAGACCTGGCAACATCCTAGGAAATCTTCTCTGCATTTTTTCCATCTTAGGAGACCAGAAGTGCACACAATTATTCCTAATTTGGCCTCACAAATGTCTTTAACATCTTCAACATACTCAATACTTTGATTTATAAAGGCTGAAATGTCAAAAGGTTCCTCTACAGCCCTGTCAACCTTCAGGGAACAATGTATCTGTATCCCCAGATCCCTCAACTCCTCCACACCCCTCAGTGCCTGACCATTTACTGTGTATGTCCTACTGTGACAAAGTACTATTCACTGAGCTATGAAAGAAAGCGATGAATACATTGAGGAGCTGAGCTCAGGACTGATTTATTCAGGCCTTTAACCTAAGCTTTTATACACCTCCGTTCCTGTCACTCGGGCCAGAAGTGACATCATCAGGTAGAACAAAAACCTGTCCTGTGCGTGGGCTTTATCCCGCGCTTGTAGCAATGTGTCTGCCATTTTTGGAGCTGGTTTGGTTACCGGTAAGTGTGTCTCCACATGCTCCCCCCCCCTTTCAAGAACTGGCGATCCCACGCCAGGTGTGCAAAGCCTGTATCTGTCTCTGTTTGGGCAGTCTGCCCCTGCACCTTGGTGCCTGAACCTCAACTGGCTGGTCCAAATTCAGATAGGTCGCTTTGAGTTGGTCTATGGTAAAGGCTTCCTCTCTCCCATCCATATCCAAAAGCACGTGGAACCATTGCGCCTTACTTGAAAGATCCCTCGTATGGCTCCTGCAAAGGTGCCCAGCGCAGTTCCAGTACAAACGTGCAGTTTCGCAGGCCCCTGGGCACGTAGGTCCTAGTCTGATCATGTTGCGATATCGACATGGGTGCAATGGGCACCCAAACCTCTCTCAGAGTTTCTCTAGGACACATCCGGGTGCCTCCTCTTTCCCCACTGGGGCTGGCACGAATTCTCCTAGTACCAACATCCTGACAAACTTGTTTTCCGAGAGCGTAATGGAGCCCAGGTGTGGGGCTGGTAATCTGGCCTCCCCTGGGGTGAAGGACTGGAATGTTTTGACATGGACGATCCTTGGTCCTTCCAAATCGTCTAGTGAGCCGTGTGCCCAGAGGAAATCAGCACGTAGCAGTGGCTGAGCGACCGTGGCCAACGTGAAAGTCCATGTGAACCAACTGGCGCCGAATTGCAGTGGGTCTGTGTGTGTGTTATATGTCCGAATATTGCTGCTGTTCACGGCCTTCAATGGCGGTCCAGGCTTTCTGTTGTGGGAATCATGCCCCCACAGGGGAAGCACATTGACATCAGCTCCCATATCCACCGAGAATCGTCAGCCATGATGCCTATCCCAGTTATACGAGAGGCTGTCTCGATGGCCAGCTACCCACCATTAGTGACGGCAGGCCCCGGCGTTTCCATGGAACGCTCAGGCAGAGTGACAGCGGCGACTACCTGCCCCCCATATTTGGTGATAGAAACACCATTAGGCATTAACCTCGTCCCCTTGTCTTCTTGACTGCCAGTGTGTTGCCGGGTTCAATTGGACCTGCTGTTGTGTGTGAGGTCTCCCACTTTCCTACTTAGCCTGCTACAGTACGTCCATGTGGACTGCAACCCTCTGTGGGTTACTGAAATTCTCATCGGCCAGTAAAATGTGGATGCCCGCCAGTAGTTGCTGCTCGAACATCAGGCACGGCCTACGCCCTTCCGCTAGTCCCAGCATGTCATTCATTGGCGCGGAAGGGGTTCTGTCTCCTTAGCCGTCCAAGTGGAGCAAGCGCGCCACACGCTCAAGACGTGAGAGGTCAGAAGTGCGGAACAACAGTTCCTTGAATGCCCCATACTCGCCCTCCTCTCAGAGCTGTTGGAGGGAAGCAGAGGCCTTGCCTGCTGTCTCCTGATCCGGGGCACTCACCTTGTGGAATCTGATGTTATCTGCCTCAACTGAAATCGGGTTTCACCTGATCAAACCACCCCCGTGGTTGTAAAGTCCAAAATGTTGGCAGTTTTAGTGAAACTGCATGCATCAAAGTAAAGTTCTCCTCCTTCGGGTCCAAATATTGTTGGGACCTTCAGGGTCAACAATGTAACAATTTGAAAGGAAGCAATGTACATGTTGTAGAGCTGAGCTCAAAACTGATTTATTCAGTCCTCTACCCTGCACTTTTATACACTTCCATTCCTGTCACTTGGGCCGGAAATGACGTCATCGGATCGGACAAAAACCCATCCCATGCATGGGCTTTTTCCCACACTTGTAGCAGTGCATCCACTATTTTTGGAGCTGGTTCACTAGCTGCTAAGTGGGCTGCCACACGACCTTGATCTTCCCTTCCAAAGTGCATCACCTCACACTTGTCTGCATTAAACTCCATCTGCCATTTTTTGGCCCGTCCTCCCAGTTGGTCCAGGTCCTTCAGTAAGCTTCGAAAATCTTTCTCGATGTCCAAACAAAAAAATCACTGCTGGGAGTTGTCTGTAGTCCACCCAATATTAACACAGACAATAAACCAAGAAACATCGGAGCCATGTACGGATGGAATGGTAATATTCGTGAGGCACATAGACAGGGTGAATCAGTTGGTCGAAGGAAACTTGAGGAGGACGATGTAGAATGCATCCATGATCGCTTTCTTGAACAACGTGTTGCTGAACCTGCTATCTTGGATCTGGTCCTGTGCAAGGAAACAGGTAAAATTAGCGATCTTGTAGTTAGGGGTCCTCTTGGAAAGGGTGATCACAGTAGGATCGAGTTCATCGTACAAATGGAGGGTGCAATAGTTCGGTCTAAACCAGTGGTTCTCAACCTTTTTCTTTCCACTCACACGCCACTTTAAGTATTCCCTATCCCATCGGTGCTCTGTGATTAGTGAGGGATTGCTTAAGGTGAGATGTGGGTGGAAAGAACAAGTTGGAAAACCACTGTTTTTCTCATCCCTCATTGACTCATCATGTGCACAGTTTCAGAACTCCCAAGGACATGGGCCAGTGACAATTTTTCTCCAACAAAATATTTCAGTAACAATTGGGTCCAGAGCAGTGATTCTCAACCTTCCCTTCCCACTCACATCCCACCTTAAGCCATCCCTTACTGATCACAGAGCACCCATGGCATAGGGGTAGCTTTTTTGGGGGGAAAATTTTATTTATTAGTATCTTTCATACATTTCAAATTAACTTGCAATATCATTATATAATAGATACTAAATAATTTTCAATTTTCTCCCCCACCATACCTAACCCCTACTGATAGAAGAAAAAGATAGAAAAGAAGAATAGAAAAAACATTCCCTGTAATAATTATAACCACATTTAATGTTACAATAATACATTTCTTGATGAAAATAGGAGGGGGGGGGGGGGAAGATTGGATTAGAAGGTCTGGATTAGTCTATATTCATAAAACTCAAATATGGCTCCCAAATTTGACAAAGTTTATCATAACCATCTCTCATAAGTATTTTTTTCTAATGGGAGACAATGTTTTATTTCATTGAATATTTTTACATTACTTTCCACGTTTTAGCGACACACTTTCTCATTACTGCTGTTGCCAGACTCAAAATTCACTTTTTATATTTAACTAGTTCCAACTTAATGTCTTCATATATCTTACCCAACAAAAAAATCCTTGGATCTAATTTAACTTTTAATATCTTCTCTAACAAAACACATAGTTCTGTCCAGAAATCTTTGACCTTTTCACACACTGAATGCAAGGAATTACCAACCTCTTTTTTACATCTAAACCATTGGGTAGAAACATTTAGATTAAATTTATTCAACTGATAGGGTGTGTAATGCATCTGACGTGAAAAAAATTATAGGGATTACTTAACGTGAAAGAAAAAGGCTGAGCGTAACTGGTCTAAGACCAGGGAAACTACCAGGAATGAGGGAGGAGTTGGTCGGGGGAGACTGGGAAGCACAGGCTAGGTGGAGGGGTGGTTGAGGAAAAGTGGAGGACTTTCAAAGAGATTTTTCATGGTGCTCAGCAAAAGTATATTCCAGTTAAAAGCAAGGATGGTGAAGGTGGGGCCAGCCAGCCCGGGATAACTGATGAAATAAAGGAAGGTTTCAAACTCCAAGCTCAAGTGTAGAGCAGTGGGAAATGAGAAGAATGGGAAAGCTAAAAAACAAAAAAAGTGAGAGAGGGAAGGTAGATTCTGAAAAAAGATGAGTAGAAAATATAAAAACAGACAATTTTATGAAGCAGGAAAAGGTGGGTAAAGTGAAGGTTGGAGGATGAGAGGGGGCAATTGATATTGGGGAGCGAGAAACTGGCTGAATCTTTGTGTCGGCCTTCACGGTGGAGGACATGTCGAACATGCCCAAGACCGATGTTACTGATGCGATGGGAGGTGAGGAAATGGATGCAATAACCATCACTAAAGAGGTTGCACTGAGCAAGCGTGAGGGTCTAAAGATAGTTAAGTCCCCTGGTCCTGATGGAACACATCGCAGGGTACTGAAAGCGATGGCAGAAGTTATAGTTGGTGATAATTGACTAAAATTCACTGGACTTTGGGCAGGTCCTAGCAGACTGGAAGACGCCGAATGTCAAAAATGGATGTAGGCAAAAGGCAGGGAACTACAGGCCAGTGAGTTTAACATCTGGATTTGGGAAAATGCTTGAAGCTGTCATTAAAGAAGAAATAGTGAGGCATCTGGAGTGAAGTGGATCTATCAGGCAGGCGCAGCACGGATTCAGCCAAGGCAAGTCCCATTTGACACACGTACTGGAGTAGTTTGAGGATATAGCGAGCGCGGTAGATAGAGGCGAGCAGGTGGGCGTTGTTTACCTGGATTTCCAGAAGGTGTTCGATAAGCTCCTGCATAAAAGACGTACAGGAGATAAGGATGTACGGAGTTGGGGCGGATAGAGATGAGGGGGGGGGTTGGCCTGTCCGGATAGATCGAGTTGTCTGCGACTGTACTCACTGGAATTTAGAAGAATGAGAGGGGATCTTTTAGAAACCTATAAAATTATGAAAGCCATAGATAAGATAGAGGAAGGTAATTTGTTCCTATTGGTGGGGGAGACTATAACTAGGGGATATAGCCTCAAGATTTAGGGTAGTAGACGGAGATGAGGAGGAACTACTTTTCCCAGAGGGTGTAGAATCTGTGGAATTCGCTGCCTATTGAAGCAGTGGAGGTGACCTCAGTAAATATATTTAAGACAAGGTTGGGTGGATTTTTACATAGTAGGGGAATTAAGGGATATGGGGAAAAGGCAGGGAGGTGGACATGAACCTATCACCAGATCAGCCATGATCTTATTGAATGATGGAGGAGTCTCGATGGGCTGGATGGCTTTCTCCTGCTCCTATTTCTTATAACATGGACAGACTAGGGGGCAGGACTGGCGTTCCAGGTTACACACATTTTTGATGTGTTACATCGGGATGCAAAGGAGGTGGGGTAATTGCGCTATTGATCAGGGAGAGTGTTGCAGCTGCATTGATGGAGATCGTTCCAGATGCCTCCTCCAGTGAGGGGACATGGGGAGAGTTCAGGAATGAGGTGCGTTCATTCTCATGGGGGAGGGGATCTGCCAAACCATGGTGGGCTTCAATGAAACAGGCGGCATCCCTGGACAGACAAGGTTCTGTCAAAGTTATGGGTCAAGATCTGTTAGCGCTAGGAGTGTAGAGTAATACTGTAGTGGTTAACGCAGCCCTGTTACAGTGCTAGCGACCCGGGCACGAATCCCGCGCTGTCTGTACGACATTTGTACGTTCTCCCCGTGACCTGCGTGGGCTTTCTTTGGGCACAGCTGTTTCCTCCCACATCCCAAAGACCTACAAGTTTGGTCGGTTAATTATTCACAGGGGTGCATTTTGCAGTGCAAGCTTGTGGGCCAGAAGTCACCGTGCTGTGAATCTCAGTGAAAAATGGCATTCGTTCTGAAGTCACAGCTGCAAAAACCAAATTAGAGCAGTTAGTTTTTCATTGACGACGATGAGTTTATTGTCATCCAGATCAGACAATGTCAACATGCACCAAAATTGCATGGAGACGTTGTGGGCAGTGAGGAAGGTTTTCAACACTTGCAGAGGGATCTGGACCAGCTGAAAAATGGCAAATGGAATTTAATGCAGATAAGTGTTGCATTTTGGAAGGACAAACCAAGAAAGGTCAGGCACAATAAATGGTAGGGCACTGAGGAGTGCGGTAGAACAGAGGGACCTGGGAATACAGAGACAATTCCCTGCCAGATAGGGTTGTAAAGAGAGCTTTTGGCATTTTTGCCTTCATAAATCAAAATACTAAGTACAAGAGTTGGGATGTTATGGTAAAGTTGTACAAGACATTGGTGAGGCCGAATTTGGAATATTGTGTGCAGTTTTGGTCACTTAACTACAGGAAAGATATCAATAAGATTGAAAGCGTGCAGAGAAGATTTTCTAGGATGTTGCCTAGACTTCAGGAACTGAGGTACTGGGAAAGGTTAAGCAGGTTAGGACTTTATTCCCTGGAATGTAGAAGAATGAGGGGAGATTTGATGGAGGTGTTTAAAATTATATGGGGGATAGATTGAGTAAATGTAGGTAGATTTTTTTTCCACTGAGAGTAAGTGAGATACAAACCAGAGGATGAAAGGGGAAAAATTTAGGGGGAATGTGAGGGGCAGAGAGTGGTGGGAGTGTGGAACGAGTTGCCAGCTGAGGTGGTGAATGCGGGCACAATCTTAACATTTGAGAAGAATTTGGACAGGTACATGGATGGGCGAGGTATGGAGGACTAGGTACTGGATGCTGGCCAGTGGTACTAGGCAGAAAAATGGATCAGCACAGACTAGAAGGGCCGAAGGGCCTGTTTCCATGCTGTAATGTTCTATGGTTCTATCCTTGCTTGCTGCAGCTTAACAGGTACTTGTCAAGAAAAGGTGTAACAATTATCTAATTGAGTTAAATTAAAAGAGACAGTAAATATATACGGTGCACAATAAATGTTCAGTGTAAATCTCATACAAAATAAGTAGCTTGCAATGTACTTTCCAGGATCAGGGTGGTGTTGGCCAACCTTCTGCCCTTGAGGAGGGTGGTGCAGAGCAGCGGTATTGGAGGTGAGGAGGTGGCAGGATTAAAACTCAGCAACGAGGAAGGAATATCTTAAAGACATGTACCCACCCCCTCACCTCCCCTCTCTAAATCCAGAAACTCCTGGTCCTGGTGGCATTGAGAGCAATACTGTCATGCTCTTGATCTCCATCCTGCATCTGGCACCTCGTAAACAATTCAACGACGGTGTGGTCAGGAGATTCGCTGATTGGGTTGGAGGTGATCTTTGCCGCGTGGGCAGGGAATAGGGTAGGCAGCCTTGGGCTGCCCCTGCGTTGAGGCTCGTCGTGGAGGAAGGGATGTTGTGCTCCGCATGGATTGGGATCTGCCAATAAGGATCCGAGGGTCCAGTTGAAGAGGGACTAGGTCCTTTAACTTGGTTGTGAGTTTTGTCAGTGTGGTGGTGTTGAACGCTGCACAGAATGGAGTAAAGTTCATCACACCAAGTGTACGGTATGATTGGACGAAACAGCATTCTTTCAGTCCTGGTGTAAAAGCATACGTGATTTATATGTATTATTAAATAAATAGTAGAATCTCAGAGGGATTCAACCATCTCACTGCCCGTGGGAAGCAGCTGTTCCTCAGCCTGGTGGTCCTGGCTTTGATCCTCCTGGAACTCTTTCCTGATGGGAGTAGCTGAAAGATGCTGTGTGCAGGGCGGAAGGAGTCCTCAATGATTTTGCGCGCCCTCTTTGGACAACAATCCGGTAGATCACATCGGGGGGGGGGGGGGGGGTTGGGGGAGACCCCAGTGATCCACTCTGCGACTCTTGTGGTCCTGTGGATTGACCTCTGATCCATTTCTCTGCTACAACCGTACCCACAGTGAGGTGCAGCCGACCAGGACGCTCTCAATAAGAGCTCCTACAGAAGGTTGACATGATGGTGGCCAGTCATGATGGTGTGCCTTTCTGACAAGTTAGGAGAGGTTGTATGTCCATGATAGGTCATTTGTTAAGTGAACCCCAGGGAACTCCATGAACACAAACAGACGGAGGGATGGTCAAGAAGATGTAACACAGTGTGGAGGGGCAGCAAGATTCCATCTGCATTTGACCTGGTATGATGATAGGCAAATTAAAGTATGTCCAGGCCCTTCCTGAGATAGTTGATTTGCTCTATAACCGACCTCTTCATCAAGGTAGACGTCAGTGACAAAGGTAATTGAGGAGCTCACATAGAACATTGAACATTGCAGCATATTACAGCCTTCAGCCCTTGATGTTGTGCTATATATTCCTGCCATTTTTTTAAAAATCTAAACCTTCCCTACCTCATAACCCTCTATTTTGTCTTTCATCCATGTGCCTGTCTCAGAGTCTCTCAATTGTCTCTATTGTTCCAGCCTCCACCACCACCCCTGGTGAAGCATTCCAGGCCTCCACAACTCTCTGTGTAAAAAAAAAACTTACCCCCGATGTCTCCCCAAAACTTCCCTGCCTTCACTTTGTTCAGATGTCCTCTGGTGTTTGCTGAATCCCGCCCTGGGAAAAAGGTGCCGACTTGTCCACCTCGTGTGTACCTCTCAGAATCTTGTCGACCCCTATTAACCAGGGAAGTGGTTGAGGCTGCCTCATTAAACATATTTAAAATTCGGTTAGATAAATTTTTACATGATAGAGGAATTAGGGGATATGGGGAGAAGGCAGGTAGGTGGAGTTAGGTCATAAATTAGATCAGCCATGATCGTATTGAATGGCGGAGCAGGCTCGATGGGCCATTTTTGGCCTACTCCTGTGCCTACTTCCTATGTTCCTATGTAAGTTGCCTTTCGTCCTTCTTTGCTCCAAAGAGAAAAGCCCCGGATCACCTTGCCTCAGAAGACTTCGATTCTAATCCAGGCAACCTCCTGGTAAATCTCCTCTGCACCCTCTCCGAAGCTTCCACATCCTGTCCAGAACTGAACCCATTATTCTAAGGGTCGTCGTCGAATGTATTCTACGCTGGTCAGGTTAATAATGTGGGTGACTCTTCCATCTCACTCTCTCACACTGCCAACAATATCCCCAGCCTCCGTCATTTTGCCCAGTCCCATTGCGATTATAGACTGAAACATTTCACCTCTGTTTAATTGCATTCCAGTCTCCAAGTCGTATCTTCCAAAGCTGAGTACTACAGAAGATCAATTTATTATTGGTCCCATTATAGCAGAGTCTCCGAACTGTACCTGTAGGCAAACGGCAGCTCATCAGTCATCCTGCAGGAGAAGGGAAAATAACTTCTTTGTCCTTGAAGAAATTTCTTTTTTGTGTTAACAATGTTTCTGCAGCAGGTCACTTCATCCTTAATTTTGCCAGTAAAATTGGCAGGTTGCCAAAAATGTGTACTTGTAAAATGTGGTCAAGTGATAATATAACAGATTGTGTTTTAGATAACAGCAGGCAAATCAAAATATTAATTATCTGGTTCTCTTCTGCTCAAATAAAATGATTTTAAAATGTCAAAATGTTGAACATATCTTATCTTGTTCCTTTTGATAACTTTGCTTGCTCATTATTGAAGGTTTGATTCCCAAACTTTTTCAGGCTATCATCCCCTTGGCTCCCAGGCCACAAACCCACCCCCCACCGGGAACACTTGAATACATGTTTGGCCCACCCCTGTTACTGTAACTCCTCCCAAGTAAATGTGCTACTGTCCAATCCCCTCCCCCAGTACTGCCTTGGAATCAGCCCAACAGCAGGTAAGAGATGCCTGTAAGTTTATAGTGATTAAAGCCTATTAATCTTGACTTCTGGCCTGTCGGGTCTAATTGATAGCGCTACAATTTAATCGCTATACCTATGTGCCATGGACAAGAGTATTCGAGGGGAGAAGCTGGACACTGACCCCTGGAGAGGGTTCAGAGGAGGTTCACTGGGATGATTCCGGGAATTAAAGGGTTATCGCATGAGGAGCGTTTAACAGCTCTTGGTCAGTACTCATTGGAATTTAGGATAAGGTGGGGGGGATTCTCATTGAAACATTTTGAATGCCGAAAGGCATTACCAGAGTAGATATAGAAAGATTGTTCCCCATGGTGGGAGAGTCCAGGACAAGACAGCACAAATTCAGGATTGAAGGGCATCCACGTGGAACAGAGATGCATACGAATTTCTTCAGCCAGAGGGTGGTGAATTTGTTGCCATAGCCAGTTGTGGAGGCTGGGTCATTGTGTGTATTTAAGGCATAGATTGAGTTACTTGATTAACCAGGCTGTCAAAGTGGGGCTGAGGTGGGGGAAATGGATCATCCCGTGATTGAATGGTGGGGCAGGCTCGATGGGCTGAATGGCCTATTTCTGCTCCTATGTCTCATGGTCTAAGTCTGTCTCTCTCTATGGGAAAGGTGTTGTGCAGTTATTACAGAGAATAAATGTGTTGAAGGCGACTGTTTTGGGCAGTGATTCTCAACCTGTTTCTTTCCAAGCACATCCCACTTTAAGTAATCCCTCTGCCATCGGTGCTCTGTGATTAGTAAGGGATTGATTAAGGTGGTATGTGGGTAGAAAGGAAAAGTTTGAAAATCCCTGTTTTAATCGTCCCTCATTGACTCGTTATGTGCACGGTTTCAGAACTCCAAAGGAAATGGGCCAGTGGCAATTTTTCTCAAGCAAAATATTTCAGAAACAACTGGGTATAGAGCAGTGATTCTCAACCTTTCCTTCCCACCCACCTTAAGCCATCCCTTACTAATCACAGAGCACCGATGGCATAGGGATGGCTTAAAGTGGGATGTGAGTGGGAAGAAAAAAGTTGAGAACCACTGGTTTAGGGTTTCTCATTTTCAATATTATATTGTGATCCGGGTTCTCAGACCCCATCTGTCAAAGCTACAGACACAAGGATTCTACTTGACCTTCGTGTACACAATAAGATGGAAATCTGCTTGGATGTAAATGCATAGGTGCGAATGCATATCATCTCTCCCACCCCCCCCCCCACCCCCCTTTCTGTGAAAGGTGTGATAAATGATATTGCCTGTTGTCGTCTTCATTGGGTTATTTACGGCTCGAAAACCAAGGTCGGGTCAGATACAGCAACAAGCTCTCTGAACCCTTCTTCATTAACAATGGCGTGAAGCAAGGCTGCGTTCTCGCACCAACCCTCTTTTCAATCTTCTTCAGCATGATACTGAAACAAACCATGAAAGAACTCAACAATGAAGACGCTGTTTACCTCCGGTACCGCACGGATGGCAGTCTCTTCAATCTGAGGTGCCTGCAAGCTCACACCAAGACACGAGTGCAACTTGTCCGTGAACTACTCTTTGCAGACGATGCTGCTTTAGTTGCCCATTCAGAGCCAGCTCTTCAGCGTTTGACGTCCTGTTTTGCGGAAACTGCCAAAATGTTTGGCCTGATAGTCAGCCTGAAGAAAACTGAGGTCCTCCATCAGCCAGCTCCCCACCATGACTACCAGCCCCCCCCCCCCCCCCCCCCACATCTCCATCGGGCACACAAAACTCAAAACGGTCAACCAGTTTACCTATCTCGGCTGCACCATTTCATCGGATGCAAGGATCGACAACGAGATAGACAACAGACTCGCCAAGGCAAATAGCGCCTTTGGAAGACTACACAAAAGAGTCTGGAAAAACAACCAACTGAAAAACCTCACAAAGATTAGCGTATACAGAGCCATTGTCATACCCACAATCCTGTTCGGCTCTGAATCATGGGCCCTCTACCGGCATCACCTACGGCTCCTAGAATGCTTCCACCAACGTTGTCTCCGCTCCATTCTCAACATTCATTAGACCGACTTCATCTCCAACATCGAAATACTCGAGATGGCAGAGGCCGACAACATCGAATCCATGCTGCTGAAGATCAAACTGTACTGGGTAGGTCACGTCTCCAGAATGGAGGACCATCGCCTTCCCAAAATAGTGTTATATGGCAAGCTCTCCACTGGCCACCGAGACAGAGGTGCACCAAAGAAGAGGTACAAGGACTGCCTCAAGAAATCTCTTGGTGCCTGCCACATTGACCACCGCCAGTGGGCTGATATCACCTTAAACCGTGCATCTTGGCGCCTCACAGTTCGGAAGGCAGCAACCTCCTTTGAAGAAGACCGCAGAGCCCACCTCACTGACAAAAGACAAAGGAGGAAAAACCCAACACCCAACTCCAACCAACCAATTTTCCCCTGCAACCGCTGCAACTGTGTCTGCCTGTCCCGCATCGGACTTGTCAGCCACAAACGGCCTGCAGCTGATGTGAACATTACCCCTCCATAAATCTTCGTCCGCGAAGCCAAGCCAAAGAAAGAAGAAAGAAATTGTAAAGGAGTCTCATTGCCACTGTGTTACTTTCAATCCAAGATTGTGGGTTTTGTCTTGCCTACTCAAACTATTTCAACAACAATGAACTGCGATTTGATCTTGCCCCCTTTCATGGGTGAATCGCAAAGGTCTAAAGACACTGATTGGAGAGAAGAACACAGGATTGCTGGAGGAACTCAGCCTGTCTATAGGAGGCAAAGATATATTACCGACACTTTGGGCCCCAGTTCTTCCTCGAGGTGTGAGTAAAAAGCAGACAGGAGCCTGAATTCAAAGGCAGGGGAGTCTGGAAGAATGGGAGGGATTGGGGGTTGGTGGAGCCCAGACCGCAGACAAAAGGTGGTAATTGGATATGATAAGAGGAGAGGTGGGAATTGATTTTGGCTCCATGAAAGGAAAAAGAGGGAAAAGGGAAGGGAGAGAAAAAGGGAGAGAGGAAAGGAGTCAGGGGGATGTAGATGGGGGTTCTAACAGAAGCTGGTCATCTGGTTGGAGGATGCCCACATGGATTTATTGAGGGTTATGGTCACCAAGCACGTGATTATTTGGTGTTCATGAAACGCACAGCAACACCTCTGTCGAATGGGAGGAAAGCAAAGATTCTTGTAGCGGTCTGCGCCTCCGGCCGACACAGGAAATGGCTGTCGAACGCGGCGACCGGCGGTGCCTTGTTTCCATAGGCTGCCACCAGAGATGTGAAACTGGCCAATCACCGCCAGTGGATCGCAGGGAGCCCAGTTGGAGCTCAGGAAACCAATCAGCAGCCGGCCCGCTCATGCCAGCCCCCTGGAGGTGATGCGGCCGAGTTGACTACAAAAGGCAGAGCTGCCTCCGAATACACTCGTCGAATACACTCTACTGGTGGGTGGGTGTCTTTCTTCTCCTGCGGATTTGAGCTACAGCCTTAGGGCTATAACCGAGAACTATACGTCAATGTAGTGACCTCGCTACCCTCTATGTTGCGTGATTTAGAGCTTGCATAAATTATAGTCTGTGTTGGAGTGAAGCTAAAAATATAAAACCTGGAGTTAGAATTTGGAGAAAAATTCCATTGGAGGGACTCGGTACTTTGAGTGGATTATTTATTAATGCTTCTCAGGAAACCTGGGTTGTTGTCTTATATCAGTGTTGAGCCTAAACAAGAAAGTCGCAGATGCTGGGGTCGAGGGCATCACACCGATGTGTTGGAGAAACTCAGCAGGTCACGCAGCAGCTCCAAGAAGTAAGAGGGCAACCAACATTTTAGGCCTCGGCCCTTCATCAGGTCTACGCGATTCCACCACGCACCCATTTCAATGTCACTCAGGCAAGCATCATGTGTATGGTTCATGGTTCAGGGGAGTACTGGAACTCGGGTAATAAAGTTCAGGCACCAGGGGTCGTACTCTGGGCTGTGTTCAAAAGGCAGCCCTAGTTAGCGCCGAGGTTGGACATCTTCTAGATTTAACTCGCCTCGATGAAGGGCCCAGGCTTGAAATGTTGGTTTCCCTTTACTTCCCCTGGACGCTGGCTGACCTGCTGAGTTTCTCCAGTACGTGTGTGCTTTGCACTGGGTTGAACTCAGTTCTTCAGTCCTGGATAATTTATTGTTTAGTGTACGCAACAGACGCTTGGACGTTAGATATATTGTAATAAACCATTTCAAGGTCGTTTGTGGAAATAATAGCAATTAAAGTTCTACCCAGAGAACAATTCAGTAACATGGGAAAGAAGTGCCTGTAGGAAGGGAGCGACGAATTGGTTCAGGGAATTCTAGAACTTTTGGTGTGAGCATCTGGATCCACGGAAATACTTGATCCTCGCTACCTATCTAGCAGGTCTCGGTGGGGGGCGCTGGGCGAGTGGTGTCTCTGTGCAAAGCTGGTTCATTTGGTGTATGTGACGACGAACAGATCTGGAAACTTGAACCTCGAAGCGCGGAGGGAAGCTTTCAAGCAGAGACTTCCTTGCCAAGAGCCACGGTTATCTGAGGGACGATATTTTACTTTAATTTTTAAAAATTTACAAGCGTCGCTTGTGTCTAGCTCGATGCACGCTAGCGACTCTCCACCCACCCCAGGCCATGTCACTAATGTTCATCAAGCGTCACTCAAAGATAATGACGCTTGATGCCATAAGAGCAGTGCTCTCGGCACCTACGTCAGAGGGTCTGTGTGAGGGGTGTTGGGACTGTGTGAGTGTGTTGGGTCTGTGTGTTGGCTGTGTGAAGGGTGTTGGATCTGTGTGTTGGGTCTGTGTGAGGGGTGTTGGGTCTGTGTGAGGGGTGTTGTGTCTGTGTGTTGGGTCTGTGTGAGGGGTAAATGTGTTGGGTCTATGTGAGGGGACTGGGTGTTGTGTCTGTGTGAGGGGTTTTCGGTCTATTTGGGGTGTGTTTGGTCTGTGTGAGGGTTGTTGTGTCTGTGTGTGGGTCTAGGTGAGGGGAGTTGGGTCTGATGAGGGTGTTGTGTCTTTGTGGGGGTGTTGGGTCTGTTTGAGTGTGTTGAGTCTGTGTGAGGGGTCAGTGTGTTGGGTCTGTGTGTTAGGTCTGTGTGAGTGGTGTTGGGTCTGTGTAAGGGGTGTTCAATCTGTGTGTTTGGTCCGTGTGTGAGGTGTTGGGTCTGTGTGAAGGGTGTTGGGTCTGTGTGAGGCTGTTGGGTCTGTGTGAGGCTGTTGGGTCTGTGTGTTGGGTGTGTGAGGAGAGTTGGATCTGTGTATTGAGTCTGAGTGAGGGGTGTTGGATCTGTGTGTTGGGTCTATGTGAGGGGTGTTGTCTCTGTGTGAGGGTGTTGGGTCTGGGTAAGGGGTGTTGGGTCTGTGTGAGGGGTGTTTTATCTCTGTTGGGTCTTTGTGAGGGGTGTTGTGTCTGTCTGAGGGGTGTTGGGTCTCTGTGTTGGGTATATGAGGGGTGTTGGTTCTGTGAGGGTTCTGTGTGTTGAGTCTGTATGAGGCTGTTGGGTCTGTGTTTGGGGTCTGTGTGTTGGGTCTGTGTGTAGGGTGTTAGGTTTGTGTGAGGGTGTTGGGTCTGTGTGAGGGTGTTTGGTCTGTGTGAGGGTGTTGGGTCTGTGTTGGGTGTGGGAGGGGTTTTGGATCTGTGTGTTGTGTATTTGTGAGGGGTGTTGGATCTCTCTGAGGATGTTGGGTCTATGTGTTGGGTGTGTGATGACTGTTGGATCTGTGTTGCATCTGTGTGTTGTGTCTGGGATGTTGGGTCTGTTTGAGGGGTGTTGGGTCTGTGTGGGGGGTGTTGGGTCTGTGTGGGGGGTGTTGGGTCTGTGTGAGGGGTGTTGTGTCTGTGTGTGAATGTTGGGTCTGTGTGAGGGTGTTGAGTCTGTGTGAGTGGTGTAATGGAAGATTCTAACATGTTTTTTTAAATTTGCAGCTCTGGGTTCTGCAAGGCTGAGAACCTGCTTGTGTTTTAGAATCAGCAGACATAAGCTAAATTCCACCAAGGGGCCAGAGATGCTGTTATCTGACGAAAGGACATCTGTGTACCAAGAACATTTAATCTTACTGCTTGTTTTGGTCACAGACTGTCAGAGGCCTAGCCTTGATGCAAAATAAACCATTGTATTCAAAGTGATGAGCTGAAAATTATGTTATTCGTTAATAGCCTAGCATGCTAGCTTGTTTGCTTATCTTTCTTGCTGTGCTGGGAATAGGTGCTTGGGTAAGCAGTTTTTGGGTAATATAAGTCATGGTCCCGCTGCTGAAGTTTGAGACTCTCTGAGAGGTGGCAACATCTCTCAGCAAGAAGAAGAACTTCTGGAGTCCAGCCAACGTCCCGGTCAGGGGAGGTGGAGAAGCTGCTACTGGCGCCCTGACAACCAACTACATGTGTGCAGTCATTGCCTCGCTTCGGCAGTTGGGACCAGTCCAAGCGTTGATAAGTATAGTTGGGAAGGGCTTGCATATTGTAGTGTGAAATCAGCTTTTGAATTTGTAATAAACATTTGTATAATCTGAACTGCTCTCGGTGTGTGTGTCTATTTTCTTTCAGTAGCTCGAACACTGACCAATCTAAAACGAACAAAATGAGAGGTATAAGTTTACCCAAGACAGTGGTCTGTGTTGGGTCTTTGTGAGAGGTGATGTGTCTCTATGTTGGGTCTGTTTGAGGAGTGTTGGGTGTCTGTGAAGGGTGTTGGGTCTGTGTGTTGCATCTGTGTGAGGAGTGTTTGGTCTGTGTGAGGGGTTTTTGGTCTGTGTGAGTTGTGTTATTTCTGTGTGAGGGGTGTTGGGTCTTTGTTGGTTCTGTATGAAGGTGTTGTGTCTGGGTGTTGGGTGTGTGAGGGGTGTTGGGTCTGCATGTTGGGTCTTTGTGTTGGGTCGGTGTGCGGGGTGTTGGGTCGGTGTGCGGGGTGTTGGGTCGGTGTGCGGGGTGTTGGGTCGGTGTGCGGGGTGTTGGGTCGGTGTGCGGGGTGTTGGGTCGGTGTGCGGGGTGTTGGGTCGGTGTGCGGGGTGTTGGGTCGGTGTGCGGGGTGTTGGGTCGGTGTGCGGGGTGTTGGGTCGGTGTGCGGGGTGTTGGGTCGGTGTGCGGGGTGTTGGGTCGGTGTGCGGGGTGTTGGGTCGGTGTGCGGGGTGTTGGGTCGGTGTGCGGGGTGTTGGGTCGGTGTGCGGCGTGTTGGGTCGGTGTGCGGGGTGTTGGGTCGGTGTGCGGGGTGTTGGGTCGGTGTGCGGGGTGTTGGGTCGGTGTGCGGGGTGTTGGGTCGGTGTGCGGGGTGTTGGGTCGGTGTGCGGGGTGTTGGGTCGGTGTGCGGGGTGTTGGGTCGGTGTGCGGGGTGTTGGGTCGGAGTGAGGGGTGTTGGGTCTGTGTGTTGGGTCTATGTGAGGGGTGTTGGCTCTGTGTGAGGGTGTTGGGTCTGGATAAGGGGTGTTGGGTCTCTCTGTTGGGTATGTGAGGGGTTTTGGTTCTGTGTGAGCGGTCTGTGTGTTGGGTCTGTGTGTAGGGTGTTAGGTCTGTGTGAGGGGTGTTGGGTGTTGGCTCTGTGTGAGGGTGTTGGGTCTGGATAAGGGGTGTTGGGTCTCTCTGTTGGGTATGTGAGGGGTTTTGGTTCTGTGTGAGGGGTCTGTGTGTTGAATCTGTATGACGCTGTTGGGTCTGTGTTTGGGGTCTGTGTGTTGGGTCTGTGTGTAGGGTGTTAGGTCTGTGTGAGGGGTGTTGGGTGTTGGTTCTGTATTAAGGTGTTGTGTCTGGGTGTTGGATGTGTGAGGGGTGTTGGTTCTGTGTATTGGGTCAGTTTGTTGCGTCTGAGTGAGGGGCTGTGCTTCTGCGTGAGGGTGTTGGGTTTGCGTGTTGGGTGTGTGAGGGGTGTCGGGTCTGCATGTTGGGTCTTTGTGTTGGGTCTGTTTGAGGGGTGTTGGGTCTGTGTTTTGGGTCTGTGTGAGGGGTGTTGTGTCTGAGTGAGGGGTGTTGGGTCTGAGTGAGGGGTGTTGGGTCTGAGTGAGGGGTGTTGGGTCTGTGTGTTGGATCTATGTAAGGGGTGTTGGCTCTGTGTGAGGGTGTTGGGTCTGGGTAAGGGGTATTGGGTCTGTGTGAGGGGTGTTTTATCTCTGTTGGGTCTTTGTGAGGGGTGTTGTGTCTGTCTGAGGGGTGTTGGGTCTCTCTGTTGGGTATATGAGGGGTTTTGGTTCTGTGTGAGGGGTCTGTGTGTTGAGTCTGTATGAGGCTGTTGGGTCTGTGATTGGGGTCTGTGTGTCGGGTCTGTGTGAGGGTGTTGGGTCTGTGTGAGGGTGTTGGGTGTGGGAAGGGTGTTGGATCTGTGTTGTGTATTTGTGAGGGGTGTTGGATCTCTGAGGATGTTGGGTCTATGTGTTGGGTGTGTGATGACTGTTGGATCTGTGTTGCATCTATGTGCTGTGTCTGGGATGTTGGGTCTGTTTGAGGTGTGTTGGGTCTGTGTGAGGGGTGTTGGGTCTGTGTGAGGGGTGTTGTGTCTATGTGTGAATGTTGGGTCTGTGTGAGGGTGTTGAGTCTGTGTGAGTGGTCTGTGAGGGGTATGTTTGAGGGGTGTTGGGTGTGTGTGAGGGGTGTTGGGTCTGTGTTGCATCTGTGTAAGGAGTGGTTGGTCTGTGTGAGGGGTTTTGGGTCTGTGTGAGGTGTTATTTCTGTGTGAGGGATGTTGGGTCTGGGTGTTGGATGTGTGAGGGGTGTTGGATGTGTGTGTTGGGTCTGTGTGAGGGTGTTGAGTCTGTGTGAGAGCTCTGTGTGTTGGGTCTATATGAGTGGTGTTGGGTTTGTGTGTTGCGTCTTTATGAGGGGTGTTGGTTCTGTTTGTTGGGTCAGTTGCGTCTGAGTGAGGGGCTGTGTTTCTGCGTGAGGGTGTGTGAGGGGTGTTGGGTCTGTGTGTTGGGTCTGTGTAAGGGGTGTTGGGTCTGTGTGTTGGGTCTGTGTGAGTTGTGTTGGGTCTGTGCGAGGGGTGTTGGGTCTGTGTGTTGGATTTGTGTGAGGGGTGTTGGGTCTGTGAGGGGTGTTGGGTCTGTGTGAGGGGTGCTGGGTGACTTCCAATCTCTTGCTTCTATCTGTGAGTTTGCTGGTGAGTTTTAATTAACAGAGGACATCAAGTTCAATGAGGTTTAAAAAAGGACGAGTCTCTCACTCAGTGCTGAGTTCTGTGTGAGATCTTGTTCTATTTTATTTTTTAATTATACATGCAGCATGGTCACAGCCCATGAGCCCGTGCCGCCCTAATATAACCTCCAACCCTCTTTACATTTTTGAAAGGTGGAAGGGGACCCACACAGGTCATGGGTAGAACGTTGAAACCCCTTACAGACAGTGCTGGATTCGATCCTTGGCTGCTGGCGCTCTGATGGCGTTACGCTAACCGCCTCACTCACTGTCCTCTGATTACTGATCCCTCTACTCTGGCCAAAATGTGCATTCATGATTTGGTCACCTCTACGTGATTACCCCACTTCCTCCTATGTTCTGAGGAATATATCCCCAGACTGCGCAACCTCTCCCTGTAGCTCAGCTCCAGCCCATCCCAGCCCCAAACCCCCCTCCCCCTGAGTCCTGGTAACATCCTCGTGAAATCGTCTTTGCTTCCTCTCCATCTTTCCTGCAGCACATTGATCACGCTCTGCGTTGCCCTTGTGCCTGTGGTGAGTGGGTCGTAAGTGATGAGTGTGGGTCCACGTCCAAATACCGGGTGTTCCCCAACCTGAAGCCCTGGATGAATCAGAGATTCCACAAACTGCTGAGGGCGATAACAAGGGCGTTTAAGGCCGGGGATCTGGATCTTTACGAGGTCCAGGTACAACCTGTAGAATGTGAAGCAGCTGCATTTCCAGAGGGAACCAGGGACAGACACAGATACCTGCCAGCTATGGCAGGGAGTGCCGGCCATTACAGCTTACAAAGCAAGGGGAACACTATGGATGCTGTGATGCTTCATTACCCAATGAGCTGAATGCCTACCATGGCCACTTTGGGAAGAAGAACTAGACAGTGTTAGCAGAATCTCTGAAAAATGCGAGGACCCTGTTGATATCTGTCTCTGAGGACAACATCGGAACACAATTCAAGAGGGCGAACCCTCGCAAGATGTCAGGCCCTGACGGCGAACCTGCCAGGGTACTGAAAATCTGTGGCAACCAACTAGCTGGAATGTTTCCGGACATTTTCAACCCCTCATTGCTGCAGTCAGAGGATCCCACCAGCTTCAAAAGGGCATCAATCATCCCAGTGCCCAAGAAGCGTAGGGTGGTCTGCCTCAATGACTACCACCCAGTAGCACTAACTTCTACTTTAATGAAATGCTTTGAGAGGCTGGTCATGGCCAGAACGAACACGTACCTAAGCAAAGATCCGGACCCTCTGTAATTCACCTGTCGTCTCAATCACTCCACAGCAGATTCAGTATCACTGGCTCTCCACTCAGCTCTGGGTCACCTCAAAAACAGCAATTCATACATACAGCTGCTCTTCATCAACTACAGCTCGGCCTTCATTAACCCTTCAGTGCTGGTCAAGAAGCTACAAACTCTGGGGCTCTGCAGCCCCCCTCTGCAACTTTCTCATTGGACGGCCACAAATTGGAAATGACGTTTGTTGACAAAATCACAAACGGCAATGAAGGAGCGTACAGGAGGGAGATGGATCCGCTCGTTGAATGGTGTAACAACAACAGCCTTGCGCTCAACATCAGGAAAACCAAGGAGATGATTGTGGACTTCAGGAGGAAGTCGGGGGAACACGGCCCAGTCCTCATCGAGGGCTCAGTAGTGGAGAGGGTCAAAAACTTCAAATTTCTGTATGTCACATCTCTGAGGATCTGTTCTGGAACCTCCATGTTGATACAATCACAAAGAAGGCCCGCCAGTGGCTATACTTTGTGAGGTGTCTGAGGAGATTCAGTATGTCACCAAAAACTCTTGTAAACTTCTATAGTGAACAATGGAGAGCATTCTGGCCGGTTGCATCACTGTTAGGTACGGAGACACCAAATCTCAGGACAAGGATCAACTCCAGAGAGTTGTTAATTCGGCCTGCAATGTCACAGGCCCCAGACTTCACTCCATAAGACAGTCTTAAAAAAGCAGCCTCTATCCTCAAAGACTCCACCGCCCAGGCCACGCCCTCTTCACTCTGCTACCATCAGGAAGGAGGTACAGGAGCCTAAAGATGAGCACTCAGCGGCACAAGGATGGCTTCTTCTCCTCCACCATCAGATTCCTGAATGATCAATGAACCAAAGACACGGCCTTTCTTCTCGTGCACGATTATTTTTATAGTAATGTTGTAAGATGGTTGCAACTTGAATGTTTGTACAGTGCTGCAAAACCCCGAATTTCATGACTTGTTTGTCACGATAAATTCTGATTCTGATTTTGAGTCATTGCCGCGTCCCTGTTGCACAACTGGGGCCAGTACGTCCACCGATAAAGTGAGGCACGAGCCTTCTGCGTTGAAGGAGCATGCATCCAAATGCACAGTGCCTTCGTCATGACTCTGGCAAGCACAGGCTATTCAATGATAGAGGCAGCAAGGTTAGCAAAGCAGTTAGGGCCATGCTATTATAACGGCAGCGAGCCAAGAACAAATACGCCACTGTTGGTGAGGAGTTTGTATGTCCTCTTTGTGAGCGCGTGGGTTTCCTCTGGGGGCTTTGGTTTCCTCCCAACCTTCAAAGACGTACGGGATTAAAAGGTTAATTGGGGTATTTCACTCATGGGCCAGAAGGGCCTGTTGCTGTGCTGTATATCTAAATGTGAGGTGCATGTGGAAGGCAAATAGAAGACACAAGGTTGCTCTGGCAGATAATGTGAGGGTAAACCAAAGTGTTTCTACAAGTATATTAAGAGTTCAGTCAGGGACAAAATTGGTCCCCTAGAGCAGTGGTTCTCAACCTTTCTCTTCCCACCCACATCCCATTTTAAGTAATCCCTACGCCATCGGTGCTCTGTGATTAGTAAAGGATTGCTTTAGGTGGGATGTGAGTGAAAAAGAAAAGGTTGAGAGCCACTGGCCTCAGGATCAGAGTGGTCAACTATGTGTGGAGCCTTGAATAATGGGGGAGATTGTAAACAGGTTTGTTGCATCAGTATTTACTCAGGAACCTGGCAGAGTCCTTAAGGAAGGAAGGGAAACAAACGGAAGGGTCATGGGACAAATGGAGATTAAGGAGGAGTTTGATGCCTTTCAGCGAATAAAGGTAGATAAATCCCTTTGCCCGGATATGATATTCTGTCTGACCTTGAGGGAAACTAGTGTAGAAATTTCAAGGGCCCTGGCTGAGAAATTCAAAATGTCCTTGGCCACAGGTGAGATGCCAGAGGATTGGAGGGTCGCTCATGTTTTCCTATTGTTTAAAAAGGCTCCAAAAATAAACCAGGTAACTATAGGCCGGTGTGCCTGATGTCAGTAATAAGATTAATTATTAGAAGTAGTTCTGAGAGACAGTATATATATGTATTTGGGCAGTCGTGGGCTGATTAAGGACAGTCCAATGTTTTTCGAGGAGGTTGCCAGGAAGGTAGATGAAGGAAAGGCTGGGGATGTTGCCTATGTGGATTTTAGTAAAGCCTTTGACAAGGCCCCACATGGAAGGTTAGTTCAGAAGGTTCAGACACTAAATATCCATGGAGAAGTTATAAATTGGATTCAAAATTGTCTGTGTGGGAGAAAACAGAGGGTGGTAGTGGATGGTTGCTTCTCAGTCTGGAGACTTGTGATGAGTGGTGTGCCTCAGGGATCTGTGTTGGGACCATTGTTGTTTGTTGTCTATATCAATGACCTGGATGATAATGTGGTGAATTGGATCAGCAAATTTGCTGACGACACTGTTACGAGCCCAGAGGACCCCAAAACCCAGCAGCAACAGATGTTCACCAAGACAAATGGTTACTTAAGCAAAAGTTGCTTTTAATTAGCTTTAAACGTGAAAACAGAATCACACTTTAACTTTTCACTATTGACTTAACTAACCTAACTTAACCCCCTTCTAATTCTAAGTGCACATGTATGTAATGTTTGTGTAAGTTCAGAAAAGTTCTTTGGCTCACAGTCCAATCTCACTTCTCATTCCTCCAAGTTCACTGGTTGCAGGCAATTCTTATACTGTGCACAGAATTTAACATTTATAAAGTTCACCAGGCTTTGGTGCTTGAAACGTAAATGGTTACCGCTCAGGAAGGTTCTTGTTGGTTTTCAGAGAGAGAGATTTGTTGTTTGCTGGACACAAAATGATTCCTTCTAATCAGCCACGTCAGTGTCTTGCCAAAGAAACCTGCCCCATCAGGGTTCTCCAGGTGAGAACCTCCTTCTTTCAGGTCACCACTGATTTCCTTTTTGTTTCTCTTATTTCATTAGGCAACCAGTACTCTCCTCTTGCATGAACCACAAGGGCTTTGACCAGGCTGAACTAAGAACTCACAACCCGGCTTCAAAATGGGGTTTTCCACAAGCTTGCCAGCTTTTCCTGTTCCAGTCTCTTAAAACTGCAGAATTGATCTCTCTCCTCTCTCAGAGAAAAGTCTGTTTGACTCCCCCTCTGCTTGTAAAAAAAAAACACATGACCCTCTTAGAACAGCAAACAGCCACCCAGGGAGCCTGTGGTTCTGAATCTACTCCTCCGAGTTCTTTCATCTGTTACTTTTCAAAACAACAAGCCATTAGTGAAGTCTCTTGGGCACTCCAAAGTTTTTGTAAAGGCTCTCGGAGCCAGTCTTTCTGGCTTGAGCAGAGCTCCAGTATTTTAAATGAGATCTGTTGTGAAGTGTTTGTATGTGACCTACACTAAAAAAAAACCTGCCACGATTTATCTCCTTTAAAACATATCTATAATCTGTCACAACACAAAGATGGGAGATGTTGTGGACAGCGAGGAAGATTTTCAAAGTTTGCAAAGGAGCAGCTGGGAGAATGGGCCAAAAAATGGCAGATGGGGTTTAATGTGGGCAAGTGTGAGGTGATGCATTTTGGAAGGGCAAACCAAGGTAGAACATACACAGTAAATGGTTGCGCACTGAGGAGTGTGGAGAGGTAATGAGATCTAGGAATACAGATATATTGTTCCTTGAAGATGGATGGCACCGCAGGTGGACAACATTGTAAAGAAAGCTTTTGGCATCTTGGCCCTTATAAATCAAAGTACTGAGTATAGGTATGTTGAAGTTGTTTAAGACACTGGTGAGGCCAAATTTGGAATATTGTGTGCAGTTCTGGGTCCCTAATTACAGGAATGATATCCGTAAGATTGATAGAGTACAGATGTCTTCAGGAGTTGAGTTACAGGGAAAGATTAAACATGTTAAGACTTTATTCCTTGGAGCAAAGAAGAATGAGGGGAGATTTGATCGAGGTTTACAAGATTATGAGAGGTAGCGACAGAGTGGATGTGAGTAGGCTCTTTCCACAGGGGAGATAAATACGAGGGGTCATAGTTTTAAGGGGAAAAGTTTAAGGGGAACATTAGGGGAAAGAGTGGTGGCAGTGTGGAACAAGGTGAATAGTGAAATAATGGTTGGCACAGAGCAGAAGGGCCAAATGGCCTGTTTTCTGTGCTGTAGCATTCTATGTGGTTGCTTCATTCAGTACCGAGTTATAAATAGATCAATAAATAATCATTAGCTTTATCCTGGCAACATGTACGGGGTTGAAAAGTTAATTTGTTGTAATTGGGCAGCATAAGATTTTTGGGGCAGAAGGGTCTTTCAGCGTGTGTCGTTAAAATTAGCAAAAAATATATCCAATATTGGAGCATCCTTTCACTATTTAAAATGAAACATCATTTTGTAAAGCAGAAAGTTCTAGAAGTTCCCTACCTGGCTCAGGTAATGACACCAGAGAACAGGTGAGAGACAACAACCTCTACGCCCGATCTGTCTGAGGGGCTATACCCAGCCCCGTGACGACCCTGCCCCTGATGCCTCCCTCGTGTAGTCCTCTGGGCTAGTCATTGAACCAGTGAGAAAGGAGGGTCTCCTTTCCCTCCTGCCCATTGCGTACAGGGTTCTTCCTCCTGAGTCATGCCCACTTGAATCTCTGTTCCCCACTCCCCCCGCTATATATGATCTGTGGGATCAGTCGGTGCCCTGACTGATGAGGGTAAGCGTGCCAAATGCCTGTCTCCCTGTGTCCAAGTCCCTCTGCTCTACACCACCACCCCAGGGCCCCACCCTTTAACTCCTGCCCTGGTTTCACCTCACACCTGGCCAAGTTAAACCCTACTTGCCATTCTTGCCCCACTTTCCCAGTTTCATTGAATTCACTGTGACATGCTAAATCTGCGGTCGATGCAGGCAATCACCAGCGTGCACCTCCACCGACTCCTTGCCTCTGGGCAGAACCATTTGCTGTATCATCATTTGGCCACAAGAGGGGGCAAGAGCACTGGAATCAGAACCAAAGGTTTGGGAAGCCTCCAACAATCTGCTGTTCAGCCCCATGGAAATCCCGATGGTTGTCACTGGGTACACCGCGTGTTGTTTGTCACACTCTCTCGCCATTCACAGGGCCCCAGTGTGGCGACATGTATATGGCTCGCTCCCTCGTGACTCTTCCCCTTGTGACCTGGCCATAAAGGTTGACCTCCCTCCCCCTGTCCTCCATTCGAGCACATGGAGTTAGGCCAGCTACAATCTAATAATGTGTATTAGATTGTCTTTGGGGTTAGTGATAGAGCGTATCACCCAGTTACCTTCTCCACCTGCCTGGTTCACCGCAAACATTACCATTCAGAAAAAAAGTCGTTTTTAAGTTGAAGTTAATAAATATTGATCGTTGGCCTCTAACGCCAATAAAATGTGGTGGATCTGATGGTAATGGAGGAACAACATATTCTGTCTAATCAGACAGCATCAATACAAACCTCCAATTTCCATTAACCCCCACCCATCTCTCTTTCTCTACCTTCCTTCTCCAATCAGAGAGCTGCCCTTTGTCCGCCTTCTGGTTCCTTTCAGCTCCACCCTCCCGCCTGAATTCGCCTCTGACCTGTTAGCCTGTGCTCCTCCCCATCCTCCTCTCCTCCCTCCCACCCTTTCATTCCGTCGTCCATCCATTTTCCCTTATGGGTCAGGCCCCGAATGCCTCTCCCTACAGATGCTGTGTGACCTGCTTGAGTTTCTCCAGCACCTCACTGGACCCCTGCATGTGCAGACTTTCTGGTTGACCTCAAGAGCTATTGGGGAAAAATAAATACTGCTGGGCTATGGGCTGCCCGAGAGGAAAATGAGGTCCTGCTTTGCAGAGTGACACTGGAGAAGGTGGGAGACATAAAGGTCGGCGTGGGAATGAGAAGGCGAGTTGAAATGATGAGTAGCCGGGAGCTCAGAATGGCCTTTGTGGCCAGAGGGTCAGTGCTCTACAAAACAGCTGCCTGGTCTCATCGACGCAGTGGAGGCGACATCAAGAGAACCAAATGCGAGATTCTAGATTCCTTTATCGTTATGTAATGTCACACAAAACGTGCTTCAGTCTGCCATAGGGCACACAGTTTTACCATTGGCAGAAATGGCCCTGAAGCGACTCTTACAGTCCAAGAAAGTTCCCCCTCACCCCCACCGATGGACAAGATTGGAGGAAGACCAGGAGGCCTGTGACTAGTGGTGTGCCTCAGGGATCGATGCTGGGACCGTTGTTGTTTGTCATCTATATCAATGATCTGGATGATAATGTGGGAAATTGGATCAGCAGGTTTGGAGCTGACACTAAGATTGGAGGTATTGTGTGTGTGGTGGTACACCACTAGCCGACTGCAGGGGGTGATCTTTGTACCTGCAGGAAGACCACCGGAGGACAGACCACACCTGGCCAGCTGTCAATCAGCTGACCTGAATAGACCTAACTCCACCCAGCCAGCTGCCAATCAACCGCCCGGGATAGAATCCTGAGCCAACCCCTCCCAAGCCAATCACTCAGGAGCCGCCAGTACAGCTACCACTGTAGCAGAGACTTTTAACTGAATAAAGCCTGTTGTACAGTCTTCCTCGAGTTTTGTGCCTGTTTCCTGTTGCAGCCGTGCATCGCATTGTGGACAGCAAAGAAGTTTTTCAAAGCTTGCAGAGGGATCTGGACCAGTTGACCGCACGTGACAACTGAGGCCAGTTCACCATTACAATCATGTGCGTCGCCACAGTGCTGAGTACAGGAGTTGGGATGTTATGGTGCAGTTTTATAAGATATTGGTGAGGCCATGTTTGGAGTACAGTGTACAGTTCTGACCACCTAATTACAGGATAGATATTAATAAGAGTGCAAAGATTTACTAGGATGTTGCCCGGTCTTCAGGAACGGAGTTCCAGGGAAAGGTTAAACAGGTTAGGACTTTTTTCCCTGGAGTGTAGAAGAATGAGGGGAGATTTGATGGAGGTATTTAAAATGATGAGGGGGGTAGACAGTAAATGTAGATAGGCTTTTTCCACTGAGGATCGGTGAGATACAAACATGGGTTCAGTGTGAAAGGGGAAATGATTGGGGGAACATGAGGGGGAACCTCTTCACACAGAGGGTGGTGGGAGTGTGGAACGAGTTGCCAGCTGAAGTGGTGAATGTGCCCTCAATTTTAAGATTTAAAAAAAATTTTGACAGGCACATGGATGGGAGGGCTATGGTCTGGGTGCAGGTCAGTGGGACTAGGCAAAAAAATTGGTTCAGCGCAGACTAGAAGGGCCGAAGAGGCCTATTTCTGTGCTGTAATGTTCCACGGTTCTAAGAATATCTCCCTCACCAAGAAAGGTTGTGGACAAGGGGAGACTGGAGTTGGATGGAGGGGAGAGGGATCTGGATAAGGGGAGACAGACTGGAGTTGGATGGAGGGGAGCGGGGGCGGACAAGGGGAAAGAGTGTTGGATGGAGGGGAGAGAGAGTGGGGTGGACAAGGGGAGAGTGGAATTGGATGGAGGGGAAAGGGGTGGTCAAGGGGAGAGAATGGAGTTGGATGGAGGGGAGAGGGGGGTCGACAAGGGGAGAGAGTGGAGTTGGATGGAGGGGAGAGTGGGGTGGACAAAGGGAGACTGGAGTTGGATGGAGGGGAGAGAGTGGAGTTGGATGGAGGGAAGAGAGTGGAGTTGGATGGAGGGGAGAGGGGTTGGACAAGGGGAGACTGTAGAGTTGGATGGAGGGGAGAGTGGTGTGGACAAGTGGAGAGAGTGTTGGATGGAGGGGAGAGGGGGTGGACAAGGGGAGACAGTAGAGTTAAATGGAGGGGAGTGGGGTGGACAAGGGGAGACAGTGGAGTTGGAATGAGGGGAGCGGGGGCGGACAAGGGGAAAGAGTGTTGGATGGAGAGGAGAGAGAGTGGGGTGGACAAGGGGAGTGTGGAATTGGATGGAGGGGAAAGGGGTGGACAAGGGGAGAGAACGGAGTTGGATGGAGGGGAGAGGGGGGTCGACAAGGGGAGAGAGTGGAGTTGGATGGAGGGGAGAAGGGAGTTGAGGAATGATGGAAGAAGTTTCAAGAGGCAAGAGCAGGCAAAATCATTGTGCCTACCAGGGCAGTCCTGCCTATGAATTCTGTGTAGGAAAATCAGCATTGAGATGTTGAGGTACCATCAGTTCAGTGTCTGTGGATGGGAGATCCTCTGACATGTTAAGTTGGAGGGAGAGATCTGTGGTATACTGGTGGGGTCATAGTCTGGGGGAGGTATGAGAAAAAGTGTGAGAGCTGTCTCTACAAGGTGGAGAGAGGTCAATTCACCAAACCCCAACACTACCATCCTGGTGAGATGTTTGACAACCAGGCTCAGTTTGATGTGGAGTAAAAGATATGTGTTTGAATGGTGTGAGGTTGGAGTGGGTAAAGAGAGTGGGTATGTCGGACTGATGGATCTTGTGTTGGCAACTGGAAACAAAAATTTCAAGAAGATTAAAGGCCTAACAGCTGGTCTGTTGGAGACATAGACCAGTTTCATCAATTGGGAAGTGGTTGGGGGTAGGGCAATGAGATTTCCTTGCCAAAGAAATAGGGACCCAGTATGTTGAGAGACAGATGCGGGAGGTACAGAGGTAGGACCACACTGCATCGTAGAGGGGTGACGAAGACTCAGCAAGGGTTGGAGCTTGGGTGAGGTGTGAGTCGTGGAAGAGAGAGAGCTCAAGTTGCCGGGAAGGGAAGGGAAGGGGAGAGGAGAGACAGGGCAGGAGAAGCGTGTGTAGGCTCTCTCCTGGAGAGTGGGTGCATACCTGTCAATGTTAGATTGGCAGGAGTATTGTCAGGTGATCCACACTGAAGGATAGCCAATCTCTGCCATTACCACAGTTAGAGTCCATGATTCAAGATTATTTTATTATCATGTAATAAAACAGAAAATGTGATATTACCTTTTGTCTACTGTAAGGCAAGTCAAAATTCGCCATCAACAGTAATTACCCAGCGCCCCTACAGTCAGAGAGATAGAAGCAAAAGAGAGTCCTGCCAGAGTCACCGAGCGTCCGTAGAGACCCCTCCAGCGCTTCCACAGCCTCACAGAGTCCAGTCTAAACCATCAATGACACGATTTCCACATCCGAACCTCCGACACGGTCAGGGACCCTTCAGTACCTTCTCTCATCCCAGATCCGATATTTGAATATTGGTTCCAGTCTTGAGCCAGTCTCCAGCAAATGCCTTGACTGCAGTCTCCAGCAGCCCCCAGCTTACGTGGGTTCCTCGCCTCGAGTCGCCAACAGCCCGCAGCCTGGGTGGGTTCCTCGCCTCGAGTGCCAAAGCCCCGCAGCCTGCATGGGTTTCTCGCCTCGAGTTGGAGCATCACAGGGCAAACATTTATATAAACCACCTTACAACAATAAATAAATATAGTGCACAAAAAGTCAAAAGATCATTCAGGAATCTGATGGCGGAGGGGAAGAAGCTGTGTTTGTGCCGCTGGGGACTCGTCTTTAGGCTCCCGTACTTTTTTCCCGAAGGTTGCAAAGTGAAAAGGGCACGGCCTGGGCAGTGGGGATCTTTGAGGAGAGAGGATACCCTTTTAAGACACCGCCTCGTGTAGATGTCGGCGATGGAGTGAAGTCTGGTGCCCGTGTTGGTGCGGGCGGAGTATGCACGGACACACTGCACAAAATGAAATAGAAGCGTAAAATGTCAGAAATATTGATCAGCTCAATCAGTCTCTTTGGAGAGAGAAAAACCCATATTTTAGGTTGACAGATTTTCATCTGAAAAACTCGTTCTATTTCTCTTCTGCATTTGGGGATAGCGAGCCATTTTCCTTCTAATTATATTTGGGATCTGTCACTGATAGATAAGTGCCTCAAAATCTAGTGAGAAGGTACAGTGTGGAACAGTTGCTGCAAAGAAATGGGTCGGAGGTCAATGCACAGGTGCATACGAGCGGCGGGGAGGATCACTGGAGTCTCCTTCTCCCCCATTGACGTGATCTACCAGGATCGTTGTCTGAAGAGGGCGCGCAAAATCATCGAGGACCCCTCCCACCCTGCACATGGCATCTTTCAGCTGCTCCCATTGGGGAAGAGATCCAGGAGGATCAGAGCCGGCACCACCAGATAAATGCAGATACCTGACATCTCCCCACTGTCATCACCAAACCCTGACACCGCCCCACTGCCATTGCGATCCCCGACACATCCCCACCGCCATTGTGATCCCTCCCCACTGCTGTGGCTTATCCCCAACTCTTCCCCACCGTCATCGCAATCCCCAACACCTCCCCACCACCATCTCTAATCCCCAACACTTCCCCACCACCATCATGATCCCCGACACCTCCCCACTGCCGTCACCAATCCCCAACACTTCCCCACCGCCATTGCGATCCCCAACACCTCCACACCGCCATCGTGATCCCCGACACTTCCCCACTGCCGTCACCGATCCCCAACATCTCCCCACCACCATCACGATTCCCAACACCTCCACACTGCCATCACTGATCCCCGACACTTCCCCACCGACGTCACTGATCCCTGACACCTCCCCACCGCCACCGCCGATCCCCGACACTTCCCCACTGCCATCGCGATCCTCAACACCTCCCCTCCGCTATCGCTTATCCCTAACACTTCCCCACTGCCATCATTGATCCCCGACACCTCCACACCACCATCGCTTATCCCCGACACCTCCCCACTGCTGCCACCGATCCCCGTCACCTCACCTTCTCTGAACCAACATCCAGCCGGGCAGTGTCTGCCTTTCCGGCTGGTTCTAAGCTCTGTTGTTACCAAATTGGCACCAACAGAGCATCAGAGCCCCACGTGCGTACATTGGGTGACCATTTCTTTTCAACTGGTGACGTCATGTCACCACCGAAGTAAAGTTCGGATAACTGATTTTTGTATAATCGGAAACCCACTGTATCTAGTTGTGTGACCGCCTGTTTTGCACCAAGGACCGGAAACTTGGTTTCGTCAGGTTGTACTTATTCAATTTGATGATAAATGAACTTGAGAGAATCTCAGTTATTGGGGGGAGGGTGGGTAAAGAGGGATAGTTACCTTAAAATACATATGTGAAGTTCTTGTCTATTTTTCCAATGTTGTTCTTTTCTTTGGCTTGGCTTCGCGGACGAAGATTTATCGAGGGGGTAAAAAGTCCACGTCAGCTGCAGGCTCGTTTGTGGCTGACAAGTCCGATGCGGGACAGGCAGACACGGTTGCAGCGGTTGCAGGGGAAAATTGGTTGGTTGGGGTTGGGTGTTGGGTTTTTCCTCCTTTGCCTTTTGTCAGTGAGGTGGGCTCTGCGGTCTTCTTCAAAGGAGGTTGCTGCCCGCCAAACTGTGAGGCGCCAAGATGCACGGTTTGAGGCGTTATCAGCCCACTGGCGGTGGTCAATGGGGCAGGCACCAAGAGATTTCTTTAGGCAGTCCTTGTACCTTTTCTTTGGTGCACCTCTGTCACGGTGGCCAGTGGAGAGCTCGCCATATAACACGATCTTGGGAAAGCGATGGTCCTCCATTCTGGAGATGTGACCCATCCAGCGCAGCTGGATCTTCAGCAGCGTGGACTCGATGCCGTCGACCTCTGCCATCTCGAGTATGTTGTTAATGACCCGCCAAAGATGGTAAATATTGAAAGTCATGAAATTAATTATCGAGAGGAATGTGGGGCTTATTTTGAATGATGGATGTAATAATCTGTGAATTGAATGATCGGGAGTGGATGAGCATGGTCATGCCAGTTATTGTGAAGGGGAGATGTAATTATTGAATAGAATATTCAGTGACTGAATATTGAATTGTTGGGAGTGAAGAGTGATGATTGAACATGGCGTTAATTATCGAGACGTTAGTTATCGGGATTGAGTCTCATTGATCAGAGCAATGGTGGAATTGCAAGGGTTAACTCCGAATATTGACTCAAAAACCAGGCCTTAGTTACTAAACGTGAACGTAATTACTGGGATTGAAGTTAATCTTTGAGGACGGAACATGTTAATTATCGAATGTCAATACAGGGAATGCTTGAAAATGAGAATGAAGGTAAGGATTAGGAGTAGGGAATGGCTACATAATATTGGGGGTGGAGGCGTTAGTTTGGAAAGTATTTTGAAAGTTGAAAGATTAATATTTGAGAGGAGATGAACGATTAACTGAGATTATAATCACACACAGCTGAGTGAAGAGATTTTAGCCCAATAAGAACAGAGGAACTGATTAATATTTGAGATTGATTCGATGTATTATTTGGTGGGGGGGGGGGGGAAAAGAATCTCACTTTTGTAAATTAGCAAATGTTAATTCTTGATAATGAAACATTTATTAGTGAGAGAGGAGAGGTCAAACTGGAAGGCGCATTGTTTATGATTAGTTGGTGAGGGATTATTAAAAGTGGTGTTAGAGAGTGCAGAATTATTCATTCATCTGCTGCAGATTTAATTATTCAAAGTGCCAATGTTAATTATAGAGATTTGCAGATTAAAATTGTGGATTTATTGAGATTGCAGGTTAATTAAAAGTGGAGGTGTTGTATAATCAATTTGAGAGATATAGTTTTTTTTAAATAATGATAATTATTACAAGTATAGACATTGTTGAGAGGAAGAAATTAAATGCTGTATTTAATCCATTGAAATAAATGTTTATAATTGATATACGCCAGACATTGAAGAATGCTGTTCAATAAACCGAAGATCTGTCCTGGGGCTTCCACATTGATGCAATCACGAAGAAGGCTCACCAGTGAGGAGTCTGAAGAGGTGCGGTATGTCCGCGAAGACTCCTGCAAATGTCTGCAGGAGCGCCCAGCGGAGCATTCCGTCAGGATGCATCAGGGTCTGGTAATGGAGGTGCCAATGCGCAGAACAAGGGAAAATGCCAGAGTTGTGAAACTTGGCCAGCGCCATCAGTCCTCATTAACGACACTGTTAAGGGGCGGGGTCTCAAGAAAGCCACCTTCCAGGACCCAGGCCACTCCTTCCTCGCCCTGCTACCATCAGGAAGGAGGTACAGGAGCCTGAAGTCGAGCACCCAACGGTGCAAAACCATCTTCTTCCCCTCCACCATCAGATTTCTGGATGGACGACGAACCATAGACCCTACCACACTTTCCCTTCCTTTGCACTAATTGATTTATTTTTAAAAATCTATAGCAATTTAGCGCTTGTAATGTTGCTCACAAAAGCAATGAATTTTGTGACATGTTCTTGAAGTAGAATTAATCACTGGGCCTGGAGATGCTGGTTATTGAAATGAATAATGTTAACAATAGCAGAGAAGTTTTCAATTGAGACTGACTGACAGGAGCATTTTCTAGTGAGGGAAGGTCATTACGAAGGGTGGGGGAGTAGCTAGTGATTTCGAGTGGAGACGTCCATTTATTGAAGAGAAGAGTTGGCCATTGAGTATGATACTGTCTATTAATGATTTGAGGAGCTAATTATTAGATGCATTTAATGACTGAGAGCAGTGAGCGGGAATGGTTCAATCTCGTAAATTTAATTCAGATGTTGATATGGAATTAAAACGTGACTGTTGGAAACATTCTTCAGAGAGAAGCAATTATTTTTTTTAAAGTAGAGTAGATATTGCCCGAGTTTGGACGCAAACAATAAAGTGGCGACGTGGCTGGCGCGTGGCGTCATGTTTGGCGTATGGCGACGTGGCTGGCGTGTGGCGGCATGGTTGGCGTGTGGCGATGTGGCTGGCGCATGGCGGCATGGTTGGCGCGTGGTGGCATGGTTGGCGTGTGGCGGCATGGTTGGTGTTGCAGTTAGTGCAATGCCTTTACTGTGCCAGCGACCGGGTTCAGATCCCGGCACTCTCTGTAAGGAGTTTGCACACACTCCCCATGTCTGTATGGGTTTTCCATGGGGGCTCTGGTTTCCTCCCACCGTTCGAAACGTACCAGGAGGTTGAGGTTAATTGGGGGGTAAAATGGGCTCGTGGGCCTGTGACCATGCTGTATGTCTAAACTTTTTTTTTTAAATTAAAATAAGAGCAGAGGTTTGTGTTTCAGTGACGGAACTGAATCATCCCTGAGTGGGCTGGATGATCAGACGCAGTCAATCCATGCCTGGTGATTGAAGCAAACCGCTGAGAAAACTCACTGGGTCGAGCAGGATCTGTGGTGTGGGAGGGGAGGAACGGTTCATGTTTTGGGTGAGACGATTGGAGCTGAAGTGCTCACCTGGAATGTTACCAGAGCTCAGAGATCGATGAAAGGCATAGAGGGGGCACCGAGCAGTTAGCGCGACGCTATTACAGCACCAGCGACCTGGGTACAAATCCGTTACTGCCTGTGAGGAGTTTGTACGTTCTACCTGTGACTGCGTGTGTTTCCGCCGGGTGCTCCAGTTTCTCCAACCCTACAGAGATGTACGGGGTGTATTGGGGCAGCGTGGGCTCATGAGACGGAAAGATCTATATCACGTGGTATCCCTAAATTTAAAAAATAAATAAAGGGGCAGCCCGGTTTGGCGTAGTGGTTAATGCAACACTATTCCAGCGCCTGCGATCGGGACTGGGGATCGAATCCCACGCTATCTGTAAGGAGTTTGTACCTTCTCTCTGTGTGAGTTTTCCCCGAGGGCTCCAGTTTCCTCTCACCCCTCAAAACGTACCAGAGTTAATGAGGTGTAAATTTGGCGGCAGGGACTCGTGGGCCGAAATGGCCTGTTACTGTGCTGTATGTCTAAACTTTTTTTAAAAAATCATAACTTTACCAGATAAAATTAATCTCCACATTTTAAAGGTAGCCTGGACCTTTTAATAAGGAGTTTCTGTGGTCGATGGAGCAGACGGTGCCTTGGGTAGAAAGCAGTAGTAAAGCATGGAGAAGATTGTTCCCTGCTGCTGCACTGGCAACCGTGGAGGGAGAAGTGGAGTTTAGGAACAATGTACTGCTGTAGTCATAGGATCTGGAAATTCCAACCACGTGCTGAAAACCCACTGGGAATACAGAGCCCTGGGATTAGTACAGTCATTGGGAAGACAGTGCTAAGTGTTTGGAAGATCTCACACATGTGGTGAAATACCACCCCACAGTTAACCCAGAAAGTTCAATTCATCACGTCTGTTATCCACCACACGCCATTATCCACCAAAGGCCCGTTATCCACCGCTCGCCCATTATCCACCATATGTTTGTTATCCACCACACATCGTTATCCACCAGACATAGTTATCCACTGGATTCCTGTTATACACCACATGTCTGTAATCCACACATGTCCGTTATCCATCACATGTCTGTTATCTACCACACATTCGTTATCCATCAGACATCGTAATCCACCAGTTGCCCATTATCCAGCATACATCCATTATCCACCACATGTCCGTTATCTACCCCATGTCTGTTATCCACCACACATCCATTATCCGCCACACATCTTTATCCACCACACGACCGTTATCCACCACACATCATTATCCACCAGATCCCAGTTATCCACCACACATCCATTATCCACTACACGTCTGTTATCCATCACACATCGTTATCTACCACACATCCGTTATCCACCACACATCATTATCCACCAGATCCCAGTTATCCACCACAAATCCATTATCCGCCACACATCTTTATCCACCACACGACCGTTATCCACCACACATCGTTATCCACCAGATCCCAGTTATCCACCACACATCATTATCCACCAGATCCCAGTTATCCACCACACGTCCGTTATCCACCACACGTCCAATATCCACCACACATCATTATCCACAACACATCCGTTATCCACCACACGTCCGTTATCCACCACACATCGTTATCCACCAGACATAGTTATCCACCGGATTCCTGTTATACACCACATGTCTGTAATCCACACATGTCCGTTATCCATCACACGTCTGTTATCTACCACACATTCGTTATCCATCAGACATCGTAATCCACCAGTTGCCCATTATCCAGCACACATCCATTATCCACCACATGTCCGTTATCTACCCCATGTCTGTTATCCACCACACATCCATTATCCGCCACACATCATTATCCACCACACGACCATTATCCACCACACATCCATTATCCGCCACACATCTTTATCCACCACACGACCGTTATCCACCACACATCATTATCCACCAGATCTCAGTTATCCACCACACATCCACTATCCACCACACGACCGTTATCCATCACACATCGTTATCTACCACACATCCGTTATCCACCACACATCATTATCCACCAGATCCCAGTTATCCGTCCAATATCCACCACACATCATTATCCACAACACATCCGTTATCCACCACATGACCGTTATCCACCGCACGTCCGTTATGCACCACATGACTGTTATCCACTGCACGTCCGTTATGCACCACACATCGTTATCCACCAGATCCCAGTTATCCACCACACGTCCGTTATCCACCATACGTCCAATATCCACCACACATCATTATCCACAACACATCCGTTATCCACCGCACGTCCGTTATGCACCACACTTTATCTTTCCATGTCCTAGTGAAAGTCCAACAGATGCACTGTTTATAAATGTTTTTATACGTACAGCACAGTAACAGGCCGACGAGCCCTTGCTGCTTTAATACGCCAATTAACCTATAACCATCAGCCCCCCCCCCCCCCCCCGGATGTTTTGAAGGGCGGGAGGAAAGCGGAGCACCCTGACACAGGATTTCAGACAGCGTTGGATTTGAACGCAGGTCACCGGCACTAATAATAGTGTTGCGCCACGTGCTAGGACCAACTGTGCCACCCTTAAACACTGGACAGTTTCATTCTTCCACCAGACACGAATGTCACCAACAGACAGAGTTTTAATGCCCTTTCTCACCATCCTGTTCATTCGTAAAAAAAAAAGGAGGTATAACCATCGTTTTGGGCCTGAGGCCTGAAACCTCCTTCAAGAGGTACCTTAAAGAAGGGCTGAGGTGTGGAACATGAGTTTTATATGTTCACCGCGGGATCTGCTGAATTCCTCCACAGCTTGTTGATGATCACAATCACTGTATCTGCAGACTTTCAGGCTTCACTCCACCCGGGTTATTAAAGCCACATCAGAGGCCTAGTAAAGATCGATCACATTGGGGATTTGCAGACCGAACCAGTTCATTGAGCCTGGTGCATTTTTATAGCAAGCATATTATCATTCTTATTTCAAAATTACTTTAAATTCCTAAGTTGTAGACACCGAGATTTTGAATCTGCCCAGAAGCAGGCCTTTCAGCCCAATATATCCAGGCAAACCCATAACATAAAATTTATTGTCATGTAATAAACAGCAACCAAATATACAAAATGGCCTTTTTCCCTGCTGTAAGGCGGACAGATTTCCCCTTGGGAGAAATTGCCTGAAGGGCCTCTTACAGTCAGAGAGAGAGAAGCAAAAGAGGGTCCGTGGATTCGCCCTCCAATATCCTTACAGCCTCTGCAGCCCCACAGAGCCCAGTTCAAGCCTTCAGCGACCCGAGCTCCAGATCCGACCCTCCGACACGGAGAGGGACCCTTCAGCGCCCTCTCGCGTCCCGGTTTTCCAATACCAGGTCTCCTTCAACCAGTTTCGGGTCACTTTCCAGCAGTTCTCAGCCTCGGTTCAAGTCCCTTGGCCGCGGTCTCCAGCAGCCCGCAGCCTCCGTAGGATCCTCGCCTCGAGTCACTGACAGCCTGCCCGCCTGTGTGGTTCCTTCAGCCACAGAACCCCCTCACTGGTCTGCTGCTGTGGTCTCCTTCTCAGATGGGGGGGGGGGTGGGGCTCTCCCTGTTTTCTGATGCCTGCACCAGTCCTCCGCTCCCCTGGAGTCTGCAGCCCCTCGTGGCTGCTGCCAATCATAGACACCGCCATCTTTGGCGCAGACCCCGTGGTCATGCAAATTTAAATAAAATCCATACAATCCGCACATCCCATTTGCCAGAATCTGGTCCACACCCTTCCCTTGCTTGGCCACTCAGGTGCTCTTCCAGACATGTGAGATCTTCTGTCTGCACAACCCCTCAGGCAGTGTGTTCCAGATTCCAACCACCTCAAGATGAAATATTCTTCTTCAGATCCTCAAATCTAAACCTCTCCCCCTTCACCTTCAACCCTTGCCCTCTCATTTTTAGCTCTGTTGCCACGTGGATAGGTTTCCTATAGTTTAATCGTCACTAGGCCTCTCATGATTTAGTGCTCACTCCTCAAACCCCTCTGCTCCAAATGAGCACACTCTCCCTCTCCAGACCCTCCTCACACCAGTGAAGGCCCTCTCTGGTCCGTTGCTCCCTTTGCCACAGACAGAATCGGGATTTATTGCCATGAAATTCGGGGTTTTGCAGCAGCGTCACGGTGCAAATGTTCATATTATAACCGTCTTACCACATTACTATCAAAAATAAAAATAACAGTGCAGGAAAAGTGAGGCCATGTCTGTGGTTCATTGATCATTCTGGAATCTGATGGCAGAGGGGTAGAAGCCAACCTTGTGCCGCTGGGTGCTCGTCTTTAGGGTCCTGTACACTTTTCCCAATGGTAGCAGAGTGAAGAGGGCAACACTGGGTGGTGGGTTCCTTGAGGATAGAGGCTGCTTTTTTAAGACACCACCTCTTGTAGATGTCCTCGACGGAGTGAAGTCTGGGGCCTGTGATGTCGCAGGCCGAGTTAACAACCCTCTGGAGTTTATTCTTGTCCTGAGAGTTGGCATCTTCATACCAGGCAGTGATGCAACCAGCCAGAATCCTCACCACGGTCCACCTGTAGAAGTTTTTGAGACTCTTCGGTGTCTCCTCAGACACCTTACAAAGTATAGCCGCTGGGAAACTTTCTTTATGATTGCATCAACCTGGATGGCTCCAGGACAAATCATCGGAGATGTTGACACCCAGGGATTTGAAGTTCTTGACCCTCTCTACTACTGCGCCCTCAATGAGAACTGGGTCGTGTTCCCCTGACTTCCTCCTGAAGTCCACAATCCTCTCCTTGGTTTTGCTGAGGTTGAGCTGATCCATCTCCCTCTTGTCCACTTCCACATTGCCATTTGTGATTCTGCCGACAACTGGGGTGTCATCGGCAAACTTGTCGATGGCATTGGAATTGTGCCGGGCCCCAGAGTCATGAGTGTATAATGAGTAGAGCAATGGGATAAGCAGGCATCCTTGGGGTGCATCTTTGTTGATGATCAGTGAGGAGGAGACGCTGTTTCCAATTCGTACTGACTGTGGCCGTCTGACGAGAAAGTCAAGGATCCAGTTACAAAGGGAGGTACAAAGGCCCAGAGTTTGTAGCTCCTTTTTTCTGGAAATTTTATTTATAGTTTTACAGACTCATATTAGCCAGGTATTGTCGGGGAACAATCCTTTTACAGGTCATTGTTTACCATCCTCTCTTTCTCCTTTCCCCCCCTCCCCTCCTTCCCCACGCCCTCATCTTTCACCCCGTTTCCCACTTCAACCTTAGTAAAGGCATAAAAATCGCTTGCTAAGAATAATACAAGTACATGGAGAGTATTTCAGGACTTGTGATCCTGTAATTCCCATTGAAGAAGGCCCTGGGGAGGCTAACCCCACCTGTGTTTCGACGTGCCACAGGTATGGCTGCCATACCTCAATGAATGTGTCATGTCTCCCTCTTAAGTAATAAGTAATTTTCTCCAGAGGAACACAGCTCTGCATCTCCGTGACCTATCTGGCTGAGCTTAGCTGAGAGTCAGATTTCCAGGTAACCATTATGCAGTTCCTGGCCACATCCAAGGTGTCCTTCACAATTGAATTTGATGTTTAGACAATGTTGGACACATGTCCATAATGTCTCTGAGCAGGACAAGGCTGGGTCTTGCGGATACTCCAACCCCATAATTTTTTCTAAAATGTCCCCTAATTCTACACAAAAGGGTCGCACCTTGGTGCGTAGCCATGTTGAATTCACAAACGTTCCTGTCTGGCGATTTCTGGTTTAACCTTATGCAATTTTTGCAGCGTAATGTATAGCTGATGCAAAACGTTGTATTGTTCCAGCCTTCTTCTTCTTTCTTTCTTCTTTGGCTTGGCTTCGCGGACGAAGATTAAGGGAGGGGTAATGTCCACGTCAGCTGCAGGCTAGTTTGTGGCTGACAAGTCCAATGCGGGACAGGCAGATACGGTTGCAGCGATTGCAAGGAAAAATTGGTTGGTTGGGGTTGGGTGTTGGGTTTTTCCTCCTTTTCCAGCCTACATCTGGCATTAATAACCACCCTCGTGCTCTCCCGGCAGAAGTTGGACCAGCATTGTTTAGGAATTGTTGTTCCTAGATCTGAGTCCCGTCTTCGCCTCGATTTATGGAGACCTGGTTTCAGGCTCTTGTTTTGGAACAGGAGATACATAGCCAAGATGAATTTACGTGTGATCCCCCTTCGAATTAGAGCTTCCATGTCACTACAGAGTGGCAGGTCCATAGATGGATCTAATTTGTCCCTCAAAAAGGATCTTAATTGAAGGTAGCAGAAGAAGGTCTGTTTTGATGTCAAATATGTTTTTCAATTGCTCGAATGACATGAGCTTTCCCTTCTCATAACAGTCCTCGATACATCGGATCCCTTTCTGGCGCCAGGTGTCCAAGATCTTGTTACCCATGGTCATAGGTATTAATTTGTTCTGGGTTAGGGGCATTTTAGTTTGTATTTTCTTGACCAGCACTGAGGGAATAATGGTGTTGAAGGCCAAGCTGCTTTTGAGGTGATCCAGAGCTGAGTGGAGAACCAGCGATATAGCATATGATGTGGACTGATTGTGGCGATAGGCAAGTTGCAGTGGGTCCTTTGCTTAGGTACGTGTTAATTCTGGCTATGACCAGCCTCTCAAAGCATTTCATCCCAGTAGAAGTTAGTGCTATTGGGTGGTAGTCATTGAGGCAGCTCACACTATGCTTCTTCGGCACCAGGATTATTGATGCCCTTTGAAGCTGATGGGAACCTCTGACTGCAGCAATGAGGGGTTGAAAATGTCTGTGAACACTCTGGATAGTTGGTTGGTGCAGATTTTCAGTACCCTGCCAGGTTCGCCGTCAGGGCCTGATGCCTTGTGAGGGTTCACCCTCTTGAATGATGGTCTAACATCGTCCTCGGAGACAGATATCACAGGATCCTCAGATTCTAGTAGGCACTGTTTGGTTCTTCTCAAAGCCGGCATAGGAGGTCATCGGGTAATGAAGCATCACAGCCGTCTATGGTGTTCACCCTCGCTTTGTAGGCTGTAATGCCCTGCACTCCCTCTCAATCAGTTAGCACTTCTACATGCCTTGTCCTGTGGTGACAAGACATGCAGGCCTTTATCAAAATATTCCATGCTGGGGAGTCAGAAACATGGAGAAGTTCGTCTCCTCCTTCCCCTCTGACACACAAGTTGCAGTGGGTTTGAATCTATTCCTCTTGTATCTCTCCATCTCAGCACAACCTCATTGTTCTGGAACTTCCCTTCTAGATACCCCAAATGAACAGGGGAGGATTTCAGAGTTCAGATTTATTGTCAGGGTACGTACATGGCATCACATACAACCCTGAGATTCTTTTTCCTGTGGGCCAGGTAGAATTAAGACTTACTTCGGTGGGACGGTTAGTGCAGTGGCTAGTGCAACACCTTAACAGCACCAGCCATCAGGACCGTGGTTTGAGTCCCATGCTGTCTATAAGGAGTTTGTATGTTCTCCTCATGTCTGCGTGGGTTTTCCCCAGGAGCTCCGGTTTCCTCCCACTACCTGAAATGTACAAGGGGTTGTAGATCAATTGGGTGTAAATTTGGCAGCACGGGCTCATGGGCGAAAATGGCCTGTAACTGTGCTGTATGTCTAAATTTGAATTTAATAAATTTTAAAAATTAAATTTATTGGTAGTGCAAAAAACAACTGTACACACTGTAAATGTAAACAAATAAAGAAATGTAAATAACTGCAATACAGAGAGGAAAAAAACAGAAGTGCAAAAGTAAGAGCGTTAAATGAGTCCCTGATTGAATTTGTCATTGAGGAGTCTGATGGTGGAGGGGGTGACGGCTGTTCCTGAACCTGGTGGTGCGAGGCTTGTGGCACCGACACCTCTTTTCTGATGGCAGCAGCGAGAACAGAACGTGTGCTGGGTGGTGTGGATCTTTGATGATTGCTGCTGCTCTCCGACGGCAGCGTTCCCTGTGGATGTTCTCGACGGTGGGGAGATGACTCCACTACCTTTTGGAGGGCTTTATGCTCAGGGATATTGGTGTCCCCATTACCAGACGGTGATGCAGCCGGTCAGCGCACTTTCCACCACACACCTATAGAAATTTACCAGGGTTTCTGGTGTCAAACCAAACCTCCTCAAATTCCTGATGAAGTTAATACGGATAAGTGTGAAGTGTTGCACTTTGGAAAGGCAAATCTAAATAGGTCATTTACATTGAATGGTAGACAATTGAGGAGTGCAAAGCAACAAAGGGATTTAGGAGTTATGGTAAATAGTACCCTCAAAGTTGATACTCAGGTAGATGGTGTGGTGAAGAAGGCATTTGGAATGTTGGCCTTCATAAATCGGAGTATTGAATTCAAGAGTTGGGATGTTATGATGAAATTGTACAAAGCATTGGTGAGGCCAAGTTTGTAGTACTGTGTGCAGTTTTGATCACCAAATTATAGAAAGGATATAAACAAAATAGAGAGAGTGCAGAGAAGGTTCACGAGAATGTTGAAAGGACGTCAGGATTTGAGTTACAGAGAAAGGTTGAGCAGCCTGGGGCTTTTTTCTCTGGAGCGTAGAAGATTGAGGGGGGATTTGATGGAGTTGTTCAAGATTTTAAAAGGGACAGAGAGAGTCAACGTGGATAGGCTTTTTCAATTAAGAGTGGGGGATATTCAAACCAGAGGCCATGGTTTGAGATTGAAGGGGGAAAATTATAAGGGGAACACGAGGGGAAATTTCTTCACGCAAAGGGTGGTTGGGATGTGGAATGAGCTTTTGGCGGAGGTGGTTGAAGCAGGGACGTTATTTACATTTAAGGAAAGACTGGATAATTACATGGAGGGGAGAGGATTGGAGGCGTATGGACCAGGTGCTGGTCAGTGGGACTAGTAGGGTAGGGATTGTTCCGGCATGGACTAGTAGGGCCGAACTGGCCTGTTCTGTGCTGTAAGTGGTTATATGGTTATAAGTAGAGGCAGAGCAAGAACATGGGCAATGATGACGATGAACCACACTCACACACTGCGGCTGCATGGCTGACAATGCGTAACAGAATGGCCGCAGTATGCGCCCTCCAGGCGAATGGTCCGCAGGCAAAGGTGCAGATTGCTGGGAACTTGTCTTGCTGTAGCAGATTTGGGTGAAAATTTCACGAACCGTTCTCTGGAAGAAGGGTGGCAAGGTTGGCGTAGCAGTGAGTGCAATGCTGTTACAGCGCCAGCGATCAGAACTGGGGTTCAAATCCTGCACTGTCTATAAGGAGTTTGTACGTTCTCCCTGTGTCAGCGTGGGTTTTCACTGGGGCTCTGGTTTCCTCCCGCCCCTCAAAAATATACTGAGGGATGTAGGCGAACTGGGTGTAATTGGGTGGCAAGGGCTCATGGGCCGAAAGGGCCATGTATATCTACATTTTTTTTTTAATTAAATTTAACAAAGAAGACTAAACACTGTAACCAATTTGATCCTGATGCTTTGGGCTGTCTACACTGGAAAACTTCCCACAGCAATCTGGTGCAGAGCAAGGCTTGTCCTTCGCGTTGTGAAAGTAGTGGCAAGTCTGCCCTCTTTTGTCCGCCAGGCTGAGGAACAGCTTCTTCCCACGGGCAGTAAGAATGACACCAGTCTTCACTCCACTGAGGACAGCTGCATGATGGGTTGTCTTAAGAAAGCAGTCTCTATCCCCCCACCCCGCACCACCACCACCACCACCACCCAGGCCACGCCCTCTTCACTCTGCTACCATCGGGGAAAAGGTACAGAAGCCTAAAGTCGAGCCGCACAAGGATGGCTTCTTCCCCTCCGCCATCAGATTCCTAAATGATCAATGAACCTTACTTTGACATTTTTTTGGACTGATTTATTTTGTAAGATGAATTACATAAATGTTTGCGCTGTAATGTTGCTGCAAATTTTGTGACAGGTTCATGACAATAAATTCTGATTCTCATTGACTAAAGGAACTAATAACACCCAAGACTCTCATATTTACTGAGTATATATATATATATATATATATATATATATGTATATTTGGCCTACATATTTGACTGTCTGTGTGTTAGGTCCGGTCCTGTGTCTGCATGTTTTGCACCGAGGACCGGAGAACGATGCTTGTACTTTGTTGGGTCATACTTGTGCAATCAGATAATAAATCAACTTGAACTTGAGATAATAATTCAAGTAGAAGACCCTGCATCAGAGCCTCTTCAATTTGAAATATTAGCTCTGGCCAGTTTCCATAGATCCTGCCTGGCATGCTGAGTATTTCCACCGTTTTCATGATTTTGCTTTGGACTTTCAGTATCTGCAGTATTTTTGTTGTTTTTCATGATGGTGGGTCTGAAGATCAATGTCACAACATCCCCTGCAGAACAACAGCATCAAGTGAAACTGTCTAACCATCAATATCACAACATCTCCTTGTGTAGGCCTTTGAAATTTGATGCCCAGAATTAATGTTGAACTCATGAGAAGACGGGAGTTGTCGCTGCTACAGACTCATGAATTCTCCTTGCGTTGCCTTTGAAGAAACGTCCATCCACACGAGCTGTGGACACAACACTCCTGGTCCTTTTGTAGGCAAAACTCGAACTGGGTGGCCTCCATTAATCCTCCAAGACCCTGGCTCCGATCTCTCCAAGTGACCTTCACTGTTAGGCACATTCAAAATAAAGCACTTTGCTTCCCAAATGACCCACTGAAAAGGCCCAGTCGTTCACAGGGCCGGCTTTGCTCTGAATTCCACAAAAATGGCCGGCAACAAGAGCTGCTTCAAGAAAGCTGTTTTCTCTTCAGCATCAGAAAGGTTCTCCCTTTGCAAAATCACCACGTCTTTGCAAATGTATCGGATCTGGAACAGACGGTGACAAGCCTTCCCTCAGTTCTTTCAAATTGTCACTAGACTATAACTTGTGTTGTGTGGTGCTTGGGTGAAATGTTACATGTTATCTGTGACCATCTCCTGCCTATACTATCCCTTTCAGTGATAATCCCATTTTACTAAAACAGGAGGTCATAAAACCTTCCCTCAACAAAGCACATTTTGAGCTGGAAGAACAACATTTTTAACTACATTCTGCAATATTAAATAATGCCCTTACTATTGTTATAAAATATACAGACAAATAACATTCTTTTAGAAGTGTATACAACCAATACGTTTTGTTTTGCCGCAAAACATTGCAAACTTAACATCTGGAAAGGCAATCAGCAATTACATTATCTTTGCCTTTAATGTGAGTTATCATTAAATAATATTCTTGCAGAATTAAACTCCAATTTAATAATCTTCAATTTTTGATTTTAATCTTACTTAAAAACATCAAAGGTCAGTATACACAATAATTGGGCTCTGAGCTGTGCAGATATAAACATCTAAGTGCTGCAAAGCCAGTACAAGGGACAATAGTTCTTTCTTGATGGTAGAATAATTCTTTTGATGTTCATTCAATTTCTTGGAAAAGTAAGCCACTGGATAATCAATACCATTTCAATTATTCTTTTGGAATAACACAGATCCCGCAGCCTCTTCACTCGCATCCACGGCTAAAGAAAATGGTTTGTCCAAATCAGGAGATTTTAAAACAGGGGTTATGGCACAATATCTCCTTTAAATTTTCTAAAGCTCTCTGACAAGATTTTGTCCACACAAATTTCTCCCCCTTCTTCAGAAGATTGGTTAAAGGAAGAGCAATTTATGCAAAATTCTTGAAAAACCTCCTATAATATCCTGTCATTCCTAAAATCTTTCTCACTGCTTTCTTGCCATTGGAAATAGGGAATTCAGAAATCACTGATTGTTTGAATAGGTGCAACTTTGCCCTGACCTAAGTATGTCATGGTAGAATGTCCAAATTCACTTTTAGCTAAATTGACAGTTAAGTTTCCTTCGGATAAAACAATTTCTTCAGTTCCATCAGGTGTTCTTCCCATATGTCACCTTTTGTGAACAAGTCATCAATGTAAGCATCTGTATGTTTTAAACCTTGGATTACAGAATTTATCATCCTTTGGAACATTGCTGAGGCATTTTTCATGCCAGAAGGTAGCAGATAATATTCGTACAAGCCTGATGGAGTCACAAATGCAGAAATATCCCTTCATCTTTCAGTTAGTGGCACACACCAGTGACCCTTCAACAAATCCACCTTAGTAAGAAATTTAGCTTTCCCAGTTTTAGCAATACAATCATCAATTCTGGGAATGGGATAAGCATCTGTTTTAGTTACTGAATTAACCTTCCTATAATCTGTACAAAACCTAACAGTTCCACCTGTTTTAGGTATCAGAACACGAAGAGAACTTTAATTTGAGTTCAAAGATCTAATAATATCATTTTCCAACATGCATTCCACCTCCTGATCCATTATTTCACTCTTTTCAAAATGTTTATTCGATGAGGGGTGTTGTTTTAATGTACGAGTGTCTCCTACATCCACATCACAACAAAGCACTAACTTCTTTGAGGCACATCTGGAACTTTTCCTGGGGTTGGAGATGATCGAACGTCATCCAGATTCTGTAAAATTGTTAAATTAGACAGTCAAACTGGAGAAATGTTTTGTTTAAAGTGACCCTCACAAGAGTCATCTTGTACAGTCTCATAATCCATAGATTCCTTCATCTTGTCAACAAACAACACCTCTGGGGAAGGTATTGCTAACACCTGAATTCCCAAAATATGGCTTCAACATATTTATGTGACAATTTTGTGTTTTGTGTCTCATATCAGGTGCTTTAACCATATAATTGACTCCATTAATCTTTTATTCTATTTCATACGGTCCTGCAAGTCTAGCCCTAAGTGGATTAGAGTTTGTTGGGAAAAGAATTAAAACTTTATCTCCCTTCTTAAAATTCCTCACTCTGGCTTCCCAATCAGACCAGGATTTCACCTTTCCTTCAGCCACCTTCAAATTCTCTTGAGCCAATTCCAAGACTTTCTGCAACCGGTCTTTGAACTTACAAACTTAATGCAATAAATTTAGCTGCACGTCCTCCCATTGTTTGAACTTAAAGTTCAAACACCAGCTCAAAAGGACTGAAGCCTAATGATTCATGTACAGACTCTCTTACAGCAATCAGAAGCAAATGGACACCCTCATCCCAACCCTTCTCATTATCACAGTAATAGGTCCTCATCATGGTCTCAATTATTGAAGGAAATATTTACAAGGCTCCTTGAATTTCAGGATGTTATGCAGATGATGCAAGTTGTTTAACTCCCAATTTATAAATAATTTTTTGGAAAAGTCCTGACATAAAATTACCTCCTTGATCCGATTGAATTTCCTTAGGCAATACCACTAATGTAAAGAATTTAACTAAAGCTTTGGTTATGGATGTAGCTTTTATGTTCCTAAGTGGAATAGCTTCTAGAAATCTGAAAGCTGCACACATAACAAGGAAGATAAAATTATTGATAAAGCCAAACAGTTTTTAGATTGTGTGGATTTGTCAGAAACTTTTCTTGTTGACCAGGACATTGATGTTGAACCTGAAAGTAAGGATTTTTCTTTATTGTGAAAGGAATTGATAGGAAAACAAAACAGATATTGATCTTGCTGAGGTGAGAAATAAAGTTTTATCCGAGGAGGAAATTGAGAAAGTGCCAGTTGGATATTATCTTAAAGATAAAGATCTGCCTCAAACCACCTTTGCCTCTCTGCATCCTCCATCTCCTTTTCTTTAATTCAAACAGTCCTTGCCTCAAAAGTCCTTTCCAACACCAGCTGCTGTTTAATGGATTTATTCACAGGACTCCACCTTTTCAAACTTTCCCTCTTCTACATATTTCCTTCCTTTATCTCCTCCTTTGTCAAGGATCATTTCCCTTCAGCAAGTCCCAACTGTTGAGCAACATCCTTTTTTTTTGCCTTCTGCAACTCTGCAGGAGATGGTGACTCCAAATATTGTTCAATAATCTTCACTGCTTTTACATACAAGCACACCCAAACATCTGAATTAGCTTGTAAAAAAAAAAGGAATTTAACCACCCAATCAAAATTTTATCGATTACAAAGCTCCAAATTCTGTGCTGCCTTCTGTAACACATGGAATATAAACTCCCCAATTTGGTTAAGGTTCAATTAGCTCCAAATGTGGTAAAATCCCCAATTTTGTTACAAACTGCACGTAATGAGCAGCAATATTCAATGAACCAGACACTGTATAATTTTAAAATACTAATTTTATATCTTATTCTTAAACTTTAGTCTTAACTTTTAAACTATCCTTAATCTATCACCAACTATGAACAGTTGTAGTAGTGTGTGTGTGAGTGTGTGAGATATACCCACTCCATTGCAATCCAGGCCAAAATCTAGAAAGTTACTTCAAATTTCAATGTTGAGGTGTCGAGCTTTGAAATTTGATGCCCAGAATTAATGTTGAACTGATGGGAAGACTGGAGTTGTGGCTGCTACAGATTCATGAATTCTTCTTGCATTGCCTTTCAAGAAATGTCCATTCGCACGATGTAGGCAAGACTCTATCTGGGCGACCTCCATGAAGCTTCCAAGACCCTGGCACCGGTCTCTCCAAGTGACCTTTACTGTTTAGTTACAATCAATATGAAGCACTTTGCTTCTCTCAAGAAACCCTCCTGGTACAGGTCAATCCACCGAAAAGGCCCAGTCGTTCACAGAGCCGGCTTTGCTCTGAATTCCACAAAAATGGCCGGCAACAAGAGCTGCTTCAGAAAACTGCTTTCTCTTCAGGATCAGAATGGTCTCCCCTTGCAAAATCACAACGACTTTACAAGTGATTAGAATTCTGGAACAGACTGTGACAAACCTTCTCTCAGTTCTTCCAGTGTATCAAATTGTCTCTGGGCTGTGACTTATGATGGTGCTTGTGTTAAATGTTAACAGTGACCATTCAGTTCTTCCTGCCAATACTATCCCTTACAGTGATAATTCCATTTTACTAAAACGGGAACTCGTAATACATCTCCTGCAAAACAATAGCCATCATCTGAAGCTATCAAACCCATTAAATGTTACAACATCTCCTAGAGAACAACAGCCGTCAAGTGAGGCCACTAATTGAGATTAGAGGAGGCAATTATTCAGAGCAAATAAGTTAATTATAAAAGGTGGAGAATATTAGTGAATGAAGGTCATAACTGTGGAAGGTATTGTGATAATTAGGGAGAGTTGTGAATATAATTACTGGGAAGGGAGAAATTGAACATTGAGTGTGGGGTGTTAATTCTTCAGATTAGTTCTTCCTGTTGATTCATATTGGAAATGTTAATTTACCAAGAGGGTTTGATTATTAAGAGAGAAATGTGTATTTTGGGGTTAATCATTGTGTAGATTTTTTTTTAATTATTTACGTATCACCTTTTCAGCATGGATTATTTGTAATTAGAACAGTTAATTACTGAAATGGCTGTCTTAAATTATGGAGGAATTATGTTAATTATTGTTGGAAATATGAGCATTGAAGGGAGAATGGTAATATTAAATATTGAGCGATTGTGTAATTAGTGTCGAGGTAATATTGAGGAGTTGATTCAGAATGAAGATACCGAGTGGTTGAAAAGGAAGACTGGGGGTGTTAATTACGGAGAATCACTGTTACTTCTGCGTAGGTGACCACGGTGACATTGCTTGCTGGATGGGAACAGTGTTAATTATTGAGACTGGATGTGTTTATCTCTGGGAGAGGGAATGTTCATCATTGAGAGTAAAGAGTGGGTGTGTTCACTTGGGAATTTAGTTGTTAAGGAGAAAAAGTGATCCATTATTGGGGTAGAGATTACAATCATTTTCAGCCATCAAACCCCTGCGATTTGATAGCTGGGACTTTGACCCACGACAGGATCATAACACATAGGGATAGAAAGAGGCTATTCAGCCCATCAAGTCTGCACTGGCATTTAATCATGAGCTGGATGAAACAACGTTCTTCAGTTCTCGGAGTAAAAACATGCAAACACAAATGTAGACTTCTCCAATTTCTGCCAGCACATTATGTGTTCTCCCTCCCTTCCCTTTCCCTCTCTCTCTTTTCTTCCAGCTCTCCATCCCCTTTCATATCCATTCACAGAGCCATTCCCCCCCCCCACTCTGTTTCACAAGATCACAAGATAAAGGAGCAGAAGTAGGCCATTAGGCCCATCAAGTCTGTTCTGTGTCTACACTAAGCTGAACTATGCTCCCACCTAGTTCCAATTTCCAGTCTTTAGCCTGTGGCTAGTGGTTTGCCTCAGGGATCGGTGCTGGGACCACTGTTGTTGGTCATCTATATCATTGATCTGGATGATAATGTGGGAAATTGGATCAGCAAGTTTGAAGATGACACTAAGATTGGAGATGTTGAGGACAGCGAAGAAGGTTTTCAAAATTTGCAGAGATACAAACCAGAGGGCATGGGTTAAGAGTGAAAGGGGAAAAGTTTAAGGGGAACATGAGGAGAACTTCATCACACAGAGAGGGGTGGGAGTGTGGAACAAGCTGCCAGCTGAAGAGGTGAGAAAGTTGTCCACCCACAGGATTTTAGGATTGGTTTAAAGGAAGGAAATGGCTGAAGGAAAGAATTCCAAAGCATGGGGGTTCAGGCGCATCCGCCGATGGTGGGGTGGGTTGGAGGACATGACCCATCTCGTCAATTGCCTCCCTATAGTGGGCGGTTCACTGTGGGTGAAGTCCCATGGAACGTGGGCTGCGATCTGGACATCCCACCAGCTCATCCATGGAGAAGCCAAGGGGGACAATGAGATGATAATATATATATTTGGCCTCTGGGTCATCAATGGAGCAAAGAGGACCAGAAGTTTGACTGATACATTGCAGAACAGCACAGTAACAGGCCCTTCTGGCCCACAAGCCCGCGCCGTCCAAATACACCCACGTGACCAATTACCCTACTAAACCCGGCTGTCTATAGAAGGTGGGAGGAAACTAGAGTCTCTGGTGGAGACCGATGCAGGCCACAGGGAGAACATACAATGTTCTTACAGACAGCAGGGGATTTGAGCCAGGGTCACTGTGGGGGCTGGAAGTGTTCTGACCCCTTTAATAAGGCAGCACGGTTAGCAGAGCAGTTAGTGTGATGCAGCAGAGACCCAGGTTCATATCCTGCGCTGTCTGTAAGGAGTTTGTATGTTCTCCCTGTGCCTATGTGGGTTTCCTCTGGCTGCTCCGATTTCTTCCAAAAACAAACAAGGTCGGTTAATTTAGGTATTTTGGCAGCAAGAGCTCATGGGCTAGAAGGGCCTGTTACTGTGCTGTATGTTTAAATTCAATATTTAAATTTAAGCATCCAAGCTTCAGTGGTGATATCCTGGGGTTACACACTCGCTTACAGAACATCGGTATGGAGCAGAGTGACCTGTCCTCCCTCACGCCTCCAGTCTTCTGCACTGCTCCAGAACAGAGCAGGAGTTGCCTCTTTTCTAGAGCCTGTGTTCTGGGGTGATCACAAGTTGATAGGAGAGTTAGGAAGGCCTAGGGAGTGCTGGTCAAGAGTTCAAGAGCCGAGAGGTCATGGTGCAACTCTACAAATCTCTGGTGAGACCCCACTTAGAGTATTGTGTTCAGTTCTGGACACCTCATTACAGGAAGGATGTGGAAGCTGTGGAGAGGGTGCAGAGGAGATTCACCAGGATGTTGCCCGGATTGAAAAATAAGTCTTGTGCAGAGCTGAGACTTTTCTCTTTGGAGTGTAGAAGGATGAGAGGAGACTTGATAGAAGTCTACAAGATTCCGAGAGGCATAGATAGGGTGGATGGCCAGCACCTGCTTCCCAGGGCAGGATCAGCAAACACCAGAGGACATGTGTACAAAGTGAAGGGAAGGAAGTTTATGGGAGATGTCAGGGGTAAATTTATTTTACACTGTTACGAGCCCAGAGGACCCCAAAAACCAGCACCAATAGAAATTCACCAAGACAATAGTTTCTTGAACAAAAATGTTTTTAGTTTTCTTCATATATAATAATATCAATATTTAACTTGTTACTGTTAACTTAACCTCCTTCTAATTCTAAGTGCGCGTGTATGTAATGTTTATGTGTTCAGGAAAGTTCTTTTTCACTATCAAATCATTCACTTTTCACTTCTCCAAGTTCACTGGGGATCAGGCAATTTTCATACTGTGCACAGAATGAAACATTTATGATCTTCACCAGGCTCTGGCACTCTAACTTAAATTGTTACCACTCAGGAAGGTCTTTGTTGGTTTCAGAGAGAGAAATTCATTGTTCGTTGGACACACAAACTGATCTCCTTCAATCAGCCACTTCAGTATCAGACCAAAGAAATTTGTCCCCTCGTGGGTTTTTTCCAATCTTCTTCCAGGTGGCCACAAGAAGATTTTCCCCTGTTTCAAGAGAAGCACATTTAACCAGCCAAATGGCTACAGAGATTTATAATAGGCTGAACTCGGAACTCAAATCCTGCCTTGAAATGGGGTAGTGCAAAAGGTCTGCAACACCAATTGCTCCAGTAAACTGACTCTCACTCTCTCTCTCTCTCTCTCTACCCACCCTCCCCCCACAAAGAATGGCATATTTTTTTTCTGTTTGAAAAACCACATGACCCCCCCTCTTAGAACAGCAGACTTCAACCAGAAATTTGGATCGCTGGCACTAGTTTACCAATAAATGATTCATTAGTTTCTGAGCCTGAACATCTGTTCAAACATGCTGCTCCTTTGAAGACAATAGTCTATTTCAATTCTACAACATCAATCCAATTAACACCTACTTCTGAAGTCTTCAGGGGCATTCCTCTTCATGGTTTCTGTAAAGTCACTGGCAGACACGGAGTCCACACTTTGGCATGGCTCATGCATTCAAAATGAGATGTCTTTTGTGAAATATTAATGTCTTTTGTGGATGTCTAAACCCCCATAATCTAATCTTACCCCTTAAGATTTTATTATATAATTATATTAACTTATTCTGTAACAACACAGAGAGTTGTTGGTATCTGGAATGCATCGTCAGGGGTGGTGGTGGAGGCTGGAACTATAAGGGCATTGGCGCCTCACAGTTCGGCGGGCAGCAACCTCCTTTGAAGAAGACCGCAGAGCCCACCTCACTGACAAAAGGCAAAGGAGGAAAAACCCAACACCCAACCCCAACCAACCAATTTTCCGCTGCAACCGTGTCTGCCTGTCCCGCATCGGACTTGTCAGCCACAAACGAGCCTGCAGCCGACATGGACATTTACCCCCTCCATAAATCTTCGTCCACGAAGCCAAGCCAAAGAGACAGGCACATGGGTGAAAGAAAAATAGAGGGTTATTTTGGTGATGTAACACAGCCCTGGGCCACGTGCTCACCAGCCTACTACGGGGGGGGGGGGGGGGGGGGAGGCCGACCTCTCTACCTGCAGGAAGACCACCTGGGAGGCTGACTCCATCTGGCCGGCTGTCAATCACCGACCTGTATATAGACTTGAGCCGCCCCCTCCCAGGCCAGTCACACATGGAGCCATCGAGACCACTAATGGTGTTGTGGTTTTTTGATGACCAAAAATGAGTCAGGAGACACGGAGATTTCTTCAGAAAAGTGTAAGCCTTTATTTGCAAACAAACACTGAGACAAATCAAAGCCTGGACTCTGAAACGCCTGTTGCTGTGAGACACTGTCCTTTTTTAATACAGATTTTCAGTTACTTATCAACGTTCGACTTTGATTGATGTTTTGTACCAATTCGCTCATCCTGGGTTCGTTTCTTGGTCATGGTACTTTTATCACTTCTCTTTGCCCTACACTTATCTTATCACCGGCCTGTTACAGAATAAATCACTTGCCACTATGGTTGCCCCTACCTCATCCTGTCTAACTTCTCCTATCTGACCTTCTGTTGCTCCCATGATCTCATCCTGTTTGAATCCTTATTCTCCTGGTGCCTGTAACCACTATTATTTTCTTAGATTTGAATCTATAATGTTTTATCCCTGGACTTATATTTTAAAGTTAGCAGTTTTGTGTAACCTTGGGGATGAAGATATTTTCCCTCTTTGTATTTTAAAGTTAGCAGGCTCTGGAGTCAGTAAATTCTACACATACTATAATCAGCCAACTTTTCTACATACTGTGGCTGTGACTTCAGTACATTAATATTTCCCATAAACAATATAGTAAATTGTTACTTAGTAATGGATTAATGAATACATAATGAATAGTACATAGGTATATTTTCCATAGTGTACAATAGAGTTTAAGTGGATTAAAACCTGTAGGACAGTCTTTTCTGTGTTTTGTGTCTCCTTGCTGAACCACGGTTGTGATGTAGGAAAGGTTTTCTTTCAAGCACAACATCGTGGGCCAAAGGGCCTGGATGATCTATGTTGTATTTGCATTGGACTTTGGTGCAATGGTCTTCCCTTATCTCCATGTACTGCTGGACAGGAGTTAAAAATAAACCTAGTACAGTGAAAAGAGTTCTTCTGCGAGCAGACCAGCGGGTTATCTCTAACATTCATACAGCTGTGTAAAGACCCCAATTTACAGGGCGTGGGGTTTCAGTAAAAAAAGGAAGATCAATGAGGGCACTGTGGTGGGGCTCATTCAGGAGCCTGGTGCCCTTTAAGCCTGTTGATACACACTTTCACCCTCTGAAGCCTTCTCCCAGATGGAGGGAGAAAGTGTGTCCAGGGTGTGGTGGGTCCTTCAGTGTGTTGGCTGCCTTTCCTAGGCAGCAGGAGATGTAGACGGAGGGGAGGGGGAGTTGGCGTGATGTTCCGAGTTTCATTTACCTCCTTCTGCGGCTTCGTCCGATCTTGAGCAGGACGGCTGCTCACCTGAACTGTGATGCATCCATCGTCTGCTATTGATAGTACACCTGTAGAAGGGCAAGGGGGTTAGGGGGGTGGGGTCATAAGTCTTCTGAGGAAGTAGAGACTTTGGTGCACTTTCCTGACCATCGCATCAATGTGGGTGTCCCAGGTCGGATCACCCCTAAGAATTTGAAGCTATCTACTCTTCCCACTACAGCACCATTAATGTGGACAAGGGTATGGACTCTGCCCCCTCTCCTAAAGTCATTGATCATCTCCTTCATCTTACTGACGTTGTTATCTTGACACAATGCCACCTGATTTTCAATCACCTTCTTGTATCCCAGTGGTCCTCAACCTTTTTCTTCCCACTCACATTCAACTTTAAGTAATCCCTGTCCCGTCGGTGCTCTGTGATTAGTAAAGGATGGCTTAAGGTGGGGTGTGAGTGGGAAGGGAAAGTTGAGAATCACTGCTCTAGACCCAATTGTTACTGAAATATTTTGCTTGAGAAAAATTGTCACTGGCCCATTTCCTTTGGAGTTCTGAAACTGTGCACATGACGAGTCAATGGGGTATGATTAAAACAGTGGTTTTCAAACTTGTTCTTTCCACCCACATCGCAGTTTAAGCAACCCCTTACTAATCACAGAGCACCGAAGGCAGAGGGATTACTTAAAATGGTATGTGAATGGAAAGAAAAAGGTTGAGAACCACTGCCTTTCCATCTCAACATTATTTAATACCCCCCCCCACCCCCCCACAACAGTAGTCTGTGAATTTGAAGATGGAGTTGAAGCAGTATTTAGTTGGGACAGTGGTGGGTGTCGAGGGAGCGTAGTAGGGGTGTGAGTACATCTTAGGGGAGCGCCGGTGTTGAGTGTGATTGTAGAGGAGATGTGGTTCTCCAACTTCATGGATTGTAGTCTGTTAGACAGAAGGTCAAGGATCCAATTGGAGGGCCTAGATCCTGACGTTTAGGAATGAGTTTGTTTGGACTGTGTATTGAAGCCAAATTTGTAGACTGGGAACAGGAGCTGAAAAAACCCAATGGCGTTCCATAAACCATTCCATTAGGGTGGCACGGTTGGTGTGGCATTTAGCGCAACGCCTTTACAGGACCAATGATCAGGACTGGAGTTCGAATCCCACCCTACCTGTTTATACGTTCTCCCCGCATCTGCGAGGGTTTTCTACAGGGGTTCCGGTTTTCTCCCACTTTTCGAAACATACCCGGGGTGTAGGATAATGGGGTGTAAATGAGCGGCACGGACTTGTGGGCCAAAATGGCCTGTTACCGTGGGCTGATATGGCCTGTTACTGTGAGCCAAAATGACCTTTACCATGGGCCAATATGGTCTATTACTCTGGGCCAAAATGGCCTGTTACTGTGGGCTGATATGGCCTGTAACTGTGAGCCAAAATGACCTTTACCATGGGCCAATATGGCCTGTTACCATGGGCCGAAATGGCCTGTTACCATGGGCCGAAATGGCCTGTTACCGTATTGTATGTCCAAATTTCAAAAAAAATAAATCCAGGGAAAGTAGAACCTTGTCAATGTCTTCAGACAAAGGAAGTCAGGCCAGTTTCATTCGAAATTACAATCCAATGCACACAATACATCACCTTGACGCCATGAACATCTGGGCATTGATAAGACTTGCTCTAGCTGTTTATTGACCTCTCCCTGCTCTTAAAATGAATTTTAAATGTAAATTTAAATTTAGACATACAGCACAGTAACAGGCCATTGTGGCCCACAAGCCCATACTGCTCAATTACATCCCATTAACCTACAAACACCAGTACATTTTGAATGGTAGGAAGAAACCAGACCCCCCCAGGAAAAACACACTCAGTCACGGGGAGAACATACAAGCTCCTTACAGACAGTGCGGGATTCTAACCCTGGGTCTGATCACTGGCGCTGTAACAGCTTTGCGCTAACCGTGCCACCACCGCGTCTCTTTCCCCTTCTCCAGCTCTTTCATCCATCCACAAATATCTCAAGATTCTAGCTGAAGTGTTGAATGTGGACTCATTTTTAACATTTAAGAAGAATTTGGACGGGTACATGGATGGGAGAGGTCTGGAGGGCTTTGGACTGGGTACAGGTCAGTGGGACTAGGCAAAATAATAGTTTGGCATAGACTAGAAGGGCTGAAGGGCCAGTTTCTGTGCTGTAAGTCCTATATTCTATGGAACGCAGTTTAAAATTCACCTGGAAAACCAGAGTCCGGGACTCACAGAGACTGTTCTATGGTTATTGGCTTTGAGATATGAGATGTTGTTACTATTCAATCTCTAAATGTGTCCATGGATTACAATTTATAATCACCATAGTTGGAAGGACTTGTCAAGGTGAAAGAAAAACTGAAATTACTTTAAGAGCCACAGGGGAAATCTGTGACCTGAAGAATTAATGTAAAGAGCTTCAACTTACTGCAAACTTCTCAGAAGGTTTAACTTGTCAGATATAAGGAGGTTTTGGGATGAAGGCTCCATTGAGGAAGATTACAGGAAGGAGATAGATCAGCTGGTTGATCTTGCACTCAACTTAGTACTCAATGTTAGCAAAACTAAGGAACTGATGTGGACTTCAGGAGGGGGAAAATCAGAGCAGGAACCAGACCTCATCGAGGGGTCAGCAGCGGAAAAGGTTAAGAATTTAAAATTCCTGGGTGCCAACATCTCTGAAGATCTGTCCTGAGGCCTCCATATCGATGCGAAGAAGTGGCTGTACTTCATGAGGGGTTTGAAGAGATTTGGCATGTGACCAAAGACTCTTGCAAATTTCTGCAGGTGTACGGTCGAGAGCATTCCGTCTGGTACAGAGGTACCAACACACAGGACAGGAAAAGGCTGCAAAGAGTTATGAACACTGCCAATGCCATTATGGGCATCAGTCTCCACTCCATAGAGGGCATCTACAAGAGGTGGTCTCTCGATCCTCAAGGACCCCCCACCACCCAGGCCATGCCCTCTTCACTCTGCTACCATCGGAAAGGAGGTGCAGGAGCCTGAGGATGAGCACCCAGAGGCACAAGGATGGCTTCTTCTCCTCCGCCGTCAGTTTCCTGAGTGGACTTCCTCATTTTCTCTTCTTTGCACGAATGCATTCATTTTTTAAAAATATATAAATTATAGCAATATTTTACACCTGTCACGCTGCCGCAAATCAATGAATTTCGTGACATGTTCCTGACTGTAAATTCCGATTCTGATTCTTGAACAAGACTGGTCTGTTCTCACCGAGGTGCTGATGTGCTGGAAGGAACTTTTGGGCATCATCTACCTTCAGATGCAAGGGCTACCTTCATATTACTTCTGGGATTTCCTGTCAAATTGCTTGTTTGCCTTTTGACAACGATTGATCTCCTGGCACACAATTGGTGCACACGCACGAGGTTGTGTTTGATCAGTTTGGGTCTAGGGTCAGTGGAGATAGAGAATGCAGATAGCGTGCTGGCCTTTTCAGTAACACCCCTGGTGGGGGACACAGCCTCAGGAGAATCAACTTGTTCTGTGGGTTAATACACCTGACACTGTTGGGGTAGCTGAGAAGATCACTAGGGTCTGCTTTTCCTCTACTGACAACATTCAGAATCAGAATTTATTGTCATGAACATGTATCTGCAGGGGTTGTCTACTGCATATGGTGCTCCCACTGTGGTTTCCTCTACATCGGTGGGACTGGACAGAGACTGGGAGAATCTGCAGGGGTCATCAACTGCATCCGGTGCTCCCGCTGTGGTCTCCTCTACATCGGAGAGATTGGACACAGACTGGGAGATCGCTTTGTTAAGCACTTCGGCTCTGTCTGCTTTAAAAGCATGGATTTCCCATTGGCCACCCATTTCAATTCTCCATCCCATTCCCTTGGCGATGGGTCTGCCCGTGGTCTCATGCACTGCCAGACTGAGACCACCCGCAAATTGGAGGAACCACACCTCATCTTCTGACTGGGCCCCCTCCAACTGGATGGCATTAATATGGACTTCTCTGGCTTTCGTTAAACCACCGCACCTACCCAACCCCCTCCCCGTCGCCTTTCCCCATCTCTGTCTCTCCCTTCCATCTCCTTTCGTGCAAACATGACAAATTCTTACCTCATCCCGCATCACATCCAATGAGCAACCTTTTGTCAGTCTGGATTCCTCCCCCATTGTCTGAATTCTGAGACTTTCTAAGATTTCCTGCATCTGGTTCATTCTGCTTATTCCTGGAAGGGCCTCAGGCCCGAAACATCGTCTCCTGTAAACGCTGAGAAGACTGGTTGAGTTCATCCGGCATTTCTGTGTGTTTACGACAATCGCAGCGTCGGCAGCCGATCGTGTTTCGCTCAGGTCACAAAGTTCGTTGTTTTGCAGCATCGACACAGGCGCAAAAGTTGCTCATTTTAATTTTAGTAAATAAGTAAAATGGATGAATATTAAATAAATAAAGATCACTAATAAATTAATACATAAATATGTAGATAGATAAATGCATGAATGAATTAACGAATAAATAAATGGGCCAATAAATAAATAAATAGATGGATGAATAAATAGTTAGAAAATAGATAAATAAAGAAATGAATGAATAAATCAATAGATAAATGGATAAATGGATATAAAGATGGAATGATAGAGAGATAGATGGGTAGATAGATAGACTAACAGACACATAGATAGATTGATAGATATATAGACCGACAGACAAATAGGGAAACAGATAGACCGACAGACAGATAGATAGATAGACTGACAGACAGATAGATAGATCGACAGGCAGAAAGACAGATTGACAGGCAGATAGAGAGACAGATATATAGACAGACGGATAGATAGATAAATTGATCACTGGGAACGCCATTGACATAAGCCTATAGAATTACTGCAGAACCTTTCCATCCAGCACACAGGACCTCTGACCCACTACCATTAGCAAGGAGGAACAGGAGTATCTAAAGCAGGACAGCCAGGTTGGGAAATAGCTTCTTCCCGCAGGCTGTGAGATTGAAGAACGGTATCCCCTAACCGAGTAAATCATCCCACAATATGTATGCATACATATTTGAGATTATATGTAATTATTATGTGCTGTGTATTGTGCGTGTTCTGCCTGGTTGTACAGTCAGATTGTAATAAACTTGAACCTGAACTGAATGCCGTTAAAGCGCCAGCAATCCAGGTTCAAATCTAGCGCAGTCCATGAGGAGTTCGTCCGTTCTCCCCATGAGCGCATGGGTTTGCTCTGAGCACTTCAGTGTCCTGTCATGTTCCAAAAATGGAGTTAGTCGGTTAATTGGTCACGTGGGTATAATTGGGTGACGCGGCCTCGTGGGTTGGAAGGGCCTGTTGCCATGCTGTATCTCTGAATGAAATTGTTTTTCCAACCAGTGAGATTTCAGTGCAGATGGATAATATTTGATGTGAAGCTGTTGATGTGAGGTGTGGAAATTCAACATCAGAGAAAAGCAATTCAGGAAACAAAAGTACTTTGGAAAAGTCAAGAGTCAAGTTTCCCAATTCCTGCCAAAAGCAGGCGCAGAAATGTTTATTCCCTGTTAAGGCAAATCCCATCTGCATTACATCATTTTTTTGGAGTTGGGTAATATTATTTTTAAGCCCAAAGTTTATGTGTTTGTCGTTCACAAACCTGAAAGTAGATGACTGTCCCGGAAGTGATTGGTGTACTGTTGGAGGAGAGGCCACCGTCTTGCCTTATTGTCACTTCCATAGCAGGAATTTAATTAACTGGAGCCCCTTCTTCATATACAACAAGAAAACCAGAAAGTCACACGAGATGTCCCAAAGATGGCTGTTCTGATCTGTTGCATGCACTGAAGTCCAGCCTGGTCCATGCATTGCAGCCCACTGTGTGCACCATAATACATGCAAAAGAGCACTCCACTGCATGAACACTGCAGTCTGCTCCATGCACCGGGCGTCCGCCCCCAGTGCATGCACCGGAGTGCAGTCTGCTGCCCACAGACACTGCAGTCTACTCCATACACCAGGTGCAGCCGAGCACTTGCACTGGAGGGCAGTCTGCTGCCCCACTTGCACTGGAGTGCGGTCCACTGCCTGGACTGGGATACAGTCCGCCGCATGCACTGGAGTGCATCCCACCGTGGCATGGAATGGCATGAAGCCCACCACATGCACAGGAGAGCTCCACTCTGTGTTCTGACCATCTCCGAATTGTCACCATGCAAGCAACATATTGATTTGCCCCTTTCTTTTTTTTTCAGGCATCTCCATCACTAAGAAGACACACACATGTAAGTAACAGACCATCTTTTCATTCCGTTAACCTCCAGCTTCTCGTAGAGGGTGAGGCTGTGGTTGTGTTTGGTGTGCGAGACAGATGGATCCGGGAGATCAGCTCAGGCCGGTGGAACTGAACCACCAGTGAAGAGCGATGTACCTTACTGTGCCAGATGTGGAGACCCCCTTGTTAGAACGAGACCGGAGAACAGAGGCTGGTCCTGGACTTTAGTGAGAGGTTCATTAGAAATCCAGATTTGATTACTTACATTTCTATTTATCTGTTGGTTGTAAAATCTCAATGTTTAAATGTATTTATCACAAAAAGCCTGGTAGAATGAGGACGGTTCATCTGTGAACAGACTGGCAGGTTATCTCTAACATTCATACAGCCTTGAAAAAAAATCACAATTTACAGGGTGTGGGGTTGCAGTAAAATAGGAAAACCAATTAGCATCAAGCAAGGGCAGCGTGATCTTTGACCATGTTAATTGGGGGGGTGGGGATGGTGAGAGGGAAGCCTGCTGTTTTGATATTGGAGAGTCATATTTTATGTATTTATTGGTAAAAGAGTAAAGTGTAGAGTGGATGGGTGTTTAATTGTGTGCATATATACATGTGTGTGTGTGTTTCTGTGTGAGAGAGTGTGTGTAAATGTGTGCATGTGTGTGTGTAATTGTGTGTGCATATATGTGTGCACGTGCATTTGTGTGTTTGATTAATTGTGTGTGCATGTGAGTGTCTGTGTGAAACTGTTTATGTGAATGAGTGAGAGAGAATGTGTATGTGTGCGTGTGAGTGTTTGCGGATGTGTGTAGTTGTGTGTGAGTGTGTGTGTGTGCTTGCGCGCATGTGTGTTTGTGTGATGGTTATGGGTGTGTGTGTGGTTGTGTGTGCGTGCGTTTCTGTGTGAATGTGTATGGGTGTGGGTGCGTGAATTTGTGTGGGTGTGGTGTGTGTGTGTGTGCGCATGTGTGTTTGAGTGTGTGGGTGTGTGTGTATGTGCTAATGCATCACCCCAACTCCATGGATCCTTATTGAACACCTTCTGGAAATCCAGTTAAACAACATCCATCTGCTCGCCTCTATCTACCGCGCTCGTTATATCCCCAAACTACTCCAGTACGTGTGTCAAACGGGACCTGCTTTTGCTGAATCTAGGCTGCGTCTGCCTGATGGGTCCATTTCGCTCCAGATGCCTCACTATTTCTTCTTTAATGACAGCCTCAAGAATTTTCCCAACTCCAGATGTTAAACTCGCTGGCCTGTAGTTCCCTCCCTTTTGCCTACATCCTTTTTTGAATAGTGATGCGACATTCGCTGTCTTCCAGTCCACCAGGACCTGCCCAGAGTCCAGAGAATTTTGGGTGAATTCCAAGCTCTTGCTTCTACCATTGACTTTTGCTGGTGAGCTTTAAATGACAGTTCCATGAGTTTGCAGAAAGGACTCACTCACTGCTGAGTTCTGTGTGAGATCCTGTTCTATTTTGTTTTTGATTGTTTTATTTAATCAACATAGACATGATAACAATAGCAAAGAGTAACAAATTACAATATTACAGTGTTAATTAATATATAACCATATAACAATTACAGTACAGAAACAGGCCATCTCGGTCCCTCTGGTCCGCACCGATTTAAGTGAAACTCCCCCAGTCCCACCTACCTGCACCCTGCCCATAACCCTCCAACCCCCTCTCATCCATGCACTCATCCAACCTCCTCTTAAATGACAGAATTTACCCTGCTGCAACTACCTCTTCCGGAAGGTCATTCCACTCAGCCACCACTCTCTGAGTGAAGCTTCCTCTCATGTTACTTCTAAAGTTTTGCCCCCTAACCCTTAACTTGCGACCCCTCCTTCCAATCTACCCTACCCTCAAGGGGAAGAGCCTATTCACATCTACTCTATCTATCCCCTCATAAATTTAAATACCTCTATCAAATCCCCCCTCAACCTTCTATGCTCCAATGAATAAAGTCCCAGTCTACTCAATCTTTTTCCATATTCTAGATGTAATCCAGGCAACATTTTAGTAAATCTTCCTTGCACTCTCTCTCCCTTATTGATATCCTTGCTATAATTTGGAGACCAGAACTGCACACAAAACTCCAAACTTAGCCTCACCAATGCCTTGAACAGTCTCAACATGTTGAAAGTATATGTAAAAAACAGAAAAGTAAAAACTACCAAACTAAAAACTAAAATAAAACCCTTGACACCCCCCCCCCCTCAACCTAATCATCCCATAACTAATCTAAATGTATTATATAATACATATTGTTTTGGATTGCTTCAAAGGACACTCAAGGATCCCAAAAATATAAATGCAAAAATTATTATTGGTTCAGGGAGAACCTCACTGGTCAGGAGAATTTTTAATATAAAAAATATAATTTTAATCTCCTTAATTTAGTATTGGGGCCCCATATTTGTAAAAATAAGGAATATTTATTCCTTATTTTTTTCTAAAGGGACACAACTTCGAATCTCAGCATGCCATCTTTCTAATGTTAATGAAACATCAGATTTCCAGGTTACAGCGACACATTTCCTTCCTATTACTAAAGCTAATTTAGCAAATTTCACTTGAGAATCCGACCAAGGTAACTTAGGTGTAATACTTTCCAAATGTCCTCACAGCAATAATTCAGGGTTTAACGGAAAAGTCTCACCACTGACTCATTGTAAAAACCTACTAATGGAAACCCAAAAAGGATGAACTTTTTAACAAGACCACAAAGAATTAATAAAGTTCTCACTTTGTTACGACATCTAAAACATCGATCTGATCAATTTCGTCTCCAGTTACTCAATTTCTGAGGTGTAATGTATAATTGATGTCAAAAATTGTAATGAAGAGCCTACATCTGACATTGATAGTATTAGACATAACATCTTTACACAAATCTTGCAAAACATGTAGATTTACTATTATATCTAAATCTTGTTCCTATCTTTCTTTTGAATTTATCAAACCTAACAAGAAAAATGCTATTGAAATAAATTTTTTAATTAGACATACAGTACGGCAACAGGCACTTCCTGCCCAAATACAACCCCCGTAGGTTTTTCAAGGGTGGGAGCAAACCAGAGCACCCAGAGGAAACCCACGCAGACATGGGGAGAACATACCGACTCCTTGCAGACAGCGCCAGATTTGAACCTGCGCTAACATCAATCAGGTCAGGTCTGTCACTGTTGGGTGACACCAGGGTGCTGACCTCCCAGATCAGTGCTGGTCAGGAAGCTATAAACTCTGGGCCTCTGTACCCCACTCTGCAACTGGATCCTTGACTTTCTCATTGGAGACCATAGCCAGTATGAATTGGAAACAACGTCTCCTGCTCACTGATCATCAACACAGGCGCATCCCAAGGGTACGTGTTTAGCCCTCTGCTCTACTCGCTATTCACCCATGACTGTGTGGCCAGGCACAATTCCAATGCCATCTACAAGTTTGCAGATGACACCACAGTTGTTGGCAGAATCACAAACGGCAATGAGGAAGTGTACAAGAGGGAGATAGATCAGCTCGTTGAATGGTGTATCAACAACCTTGCACTCAACATCAGCAAAACTAAAGAGATAATTGTGGACCAGGAGGAAGTCAGGGGAACATGACCCAGTCTTGATCGAGGGCTCAGTAGTGGAGGGGGTTAAGAACTTCAAATTCCTGGGCATCAACATCTCCAAGGATCTGTCCTGGAGCCTCCATGTTGATACAATCTTGAAGAAGGCTCACCAGCAGCTATACAAATCTCTGAGGAGATTTGGATTTGTCACCGAAGACTCTCGTAAGCTTGTACAGGTGGACTGTGGAGAGTATTCTGGCCAGTTGCATCACTGTCTGGTATGGAGGCGCCAACTCTCAGAACAAGAATAAACTCCAGAGGGTTGTTAACTCAACCTGCAACATCATAGGAACCAGACTTCACTCCATCGATGACATCTACATGAGGCGGTGTCTTAAAAAGCAGCCTCTATCCTCAAATACCCCACTGCCCAGGCCATGCCCTCTTCATTCTGCTACCATCGGGGAAAGGTCCAGGAGCCTGAAGACGAGCATTCAGCGGCACAAGGTCGGCTTCTTCCCCTCCGCCATCAGATTCCTGAATGATCAATGAACCAAAGACATGGCCTCACTTTTCATGCATGATTATTTTTACTTTTGATAATAACGTTGTAAGACGGTTATAATATGAAAGTTTGCTGATTCTGATTCCTGACAGGATCCAGGTGAGAGTAAGTAGAGTTGGGAACCACAATCCGAGAGAGGGGAAGGAGCAGAAGAGAGTTAACTGTAGGGATTGCAGGAAGAGCTGCTGAGGGGTAGATGAAGCCATGGGTGGGTAGGAAGGAGCAATGCGTGGGCCAGGTTAAAGAAACCTCATTGTGGTGTGGGATCGGAAAGGTTAGAGCCCTGGTGGACAGTCCGGTCAGAGCTGCTGTAACAATATTCCATATTTGGCCTCTGCAATGTCTTAAGCGATTTCAACATAACATCTCAAATCCTGTACTCAATACTTTGATTTATGAAGGCTAAGATGCCAAAAGCTTTTTTTTACAACTACCTTCAGGGAACAATCAGGCAAGTTGTTGACCAGTGTGCAGAAGTGGTGGTGGATAAACCCTCTCCTGGAGGACCAAGCCGGAGGAGAGCTGTTATCAGTGTGGTTGAACTCGTCTCCCACCTGTAGAATCAGTGAACACAAGGAACCCTCCCATTTATCCCAACACAGAGCACAGTCCTCAACCCTCAACGCTGAGGAAAAGAAAACAAAAGAGGACTTTTTCTCCAACCTTGTGTTACGAGTCCAGAGGACCCCAATACCCAGTAATCTTTGGCTTGGCTTCGCGGACGAAGATTTATGGAGGGGGTAAAAAGTCCACGTCAGCTGCAGGCTCGTTTGTGGCTGACAAGTCCGATGCGGGACAGGCAGACACGATTGCAGCGGTTGCAAGGGAAAATTGGTTGGTTGGGGTTGGGTGTTGGGTTTTTCCTCCTTTGCCTTTTGTCAGTGAGGTGGGCTCTGCGGTCTTCTTCAAAGGAGGTTGCTGCCCGCCAAACTGTGAGGCGCCAAGATGCACGGTTTGAGGCGTTATCAGCCCACTGGCGGTGGTCAATGTGGCAGGCACCAAGAGATTTCTTTAGGCAGTCCTTGTACCTTTTCTTTGGTGCACCTCTGTCACGGTGGCCAGTGGAGAGCTCGCCATATAACACGATCTTGGGAAGGCGATGGTCCTCCATTCTGGAGACGTGACCCATCCAGCGCAGCTGGATCTTCAGCAGCGTGGACTCGATGCTGTCGACCTCTGCCATCTCGAGTACTTCGACGTTAGGGGTGTAAGCGCTCCAATGGATGTTGAGGATGGAGCGGAGACAACGCTGGTGGAAGCGTTCTAGGAGCCGTAGGTGGTGCCGGTAGAGGACCCATGATTCGGAGCCGAACAGGAGTGTGGGTATGACAACGGCTCTGTATACGCTTATCTTTGTGAGGTTACTTAAGAAAGGTTACTTAAACAAAAGTTGCTTTCAATTGTCTTTGAAAGTGAAAATAGAATCAAACTCACTGAACCTACTTAACCCCCCTCCACCCCTAATTCTAAGTGCAGGTGTGTGTAATGTGTGTGCAAGTTCAGCTAGGTTCTTTGGTTCACAGTCCAATCTCACTGGTTGCAGACAATTCTTGTACTTTGCACAGAAGTTAACATTAATAAAGTTCACCAGGCTTTGGTGCTTAACAGGTAAATGGTTCCCACTCAGGAGGGTTCTTGTTGGTCTTCAGAGAGAAAGCTTTTCTTGTTCCAGGACATCCACGACTTGATTCCTTTTTAATCAGCCACTCCAGTGTCTTGCTGACTAAACACCCCCTTCAGGGTTCTCCAGATGATGACCTCTTTCTTTCAGGTCACCACAGAGTTCCTTTTTGTTTCTCCAAGGGAAACACCAGACAGCCAGTCTTCTTTGACCAAGCCGTCTTCCAAAGCTTGCCAGCTTTTCCCTCTGGAACTGATGTCTGTGGCTCTCCTCTCTTTCTCTCTCTCTCTCTCTCACTCCCTCCCTCCAACTCTGAGAGCAAAGCCTGTTGTTTTTCTCCTCTCTGCCTGCAAAGATCACATGAACTTCCAGACAGTAAATTCTGTTTTCCAGACAGAGCTGCTACTGCCTTTTGTTACATTTGTTGGCTTCTGCAAACAACACTCCATTATTGAAGTCTCTGAGCACTCTTGCAAAAGCTCCTGCAAAAATTTTGTGTTTGACCTGCTCTAACAAACCTTTCCCAATTTATCTCTCAAACACCTCTAAATGCTCTGTCACACTTGAACATTTTGTTGTCCACAAAGAATAGACAGCAGGCATCTTTTTGCCAGAGCAGCAATGGTCATCTGTTTAAGGTGACTGTCAGGGGAGACATCAGGGAGGGTTGTGGGGGGGGAGGGGGGGTTCCTGGAATGCATTACTAGGGGTGGTGGTGGAGGATGGAACAATGGGGGCATTTCTGCTTTCAGATGGCCTGAATGTAAAGCCACCTAAAATACCCAAATGCGGCTGTTGGGAGGCCACCTGAAAGCAGAGAACCCGTCCCTGAGGAGCACTTACTCAACCCACCTCGGGAAGGTATATTCTCTGCTTTGGGGCGCTCCCCCTAGGCACCTGAAAGCAGCAAGGCAAAGCGGATAGCAGCTTTCAGGTGCCGAGCAGGGGGCAGGCTGATGACAGTCAGCTGGCGACCCAACTCCCCGCTGCCTGACAGCCCCCCAGCACGGGATTACAGGGCTGGGGCGGCCGGCGCGAGACTACAGCCCTGACGTCCCGTGCTGGCCGCCCCAGCCCTGACATTCCGCGCTGGCCACTCCAGCCATGTAGTCCTGCACCGGGGGTCGTCAGGCAGTGGGGAAGGGAGCTGTCAGATGGCTGCCCTGACTCAGGAGCCGGTGTTTGCTCCACGGCACCTCTCCCCACTGTGAACCTTTCAGGTGACAGAACATAGCCTTCAGCGCTGCCACCTGACTCCGGAGCCGCATTCTCCCAGCGATTCCACCTGAAAGCGGCATAAGAGAGATGGAAGGAAAGCTGAGGGTTATGGACAGCGAGAGAGGGAAGGATTGTTATGGAGTAGGTTTAAATAGGTCGGCACATCATGAGCTGAAGGGGCCGTACTGTGCTGGAATTTTCTATGTGTCTCGGCAAGAGACAAACTGATCCTCCTGAGTACAGTAAAATTCCACAAAATCCGAATGCCAAATCCGGACCACGCGAGAATCTGGACTTCTCGAAAACACTCGGCTTTCATGTGCATGCGTAAGTGCCACAGATGGGGCTGAGACCGAGGTGAAGACCCTCAAACTACAGGGGGAGGGGGGGGAGAAAAACATCAAGGTGCCACAGTGGTGGTCACGTGTATTTAGAGGACAATCATGTTGATGTGAATGTGAATGTGTAGATACGATTGAAACTATGGGTGTGAAAAGACTTTGAATGGTTTTCTTTTTTGTAAATAATTTATTTTGAGTAAAGTCCATTTTTGGGAGAAAAGAAACATTGCCAGAGTTCAACTCATCTACCTCCTGCCAGTGACTGAAGAAGCTGTTCCCTGAATCCCAGTGTGGATTCGGTTCAACTCAAGTCACAATGGACATGAACTTTACGTCAGGGTAGAGAGGAGCACCAGCTCATTCTAGACAGGGAAGAGAGGGATATCTACCATGCTCCAGCAGCAAAGCTTTGGTTTCAAGTGGGTATCATGTTTGGTGCCGACATTGGGGGCTGATTCTGTGTTGGATCGATCTATCTTCTCTGACTTCCCCCTAAAACAGCCAACTCCATCAGTTGGGAGAGACTGTGGAATTCAAGTGCACACACAGTCCTTTGTCTCCATCTCCTCATGGCTGCACAACCACTTGTTCACTGCGATCCCAAATAATGAGTCTATGATCGAACCCATCTCAGTGAAAACCAACGTCAAACAAGACTGCGCCACTCCCCCTCCCCCCCGCACCCCAACCTTTCAAAATCTTGTTGCTATGATGTCGCATCTCATCTTCAATAAACTTCACACAGAGGTCATGCTGATCTCCGGAGGTCATGGGAATCTGCTCAATCAGAATTTATTGTCATGAACAAGTCATGGAATTTGCTGTTTTATGACAGCGTCACGGTGCAAACATTCATATTATAACCGTCTTACAACATTACTGTAAAAAATAAAAATAACAGTGCAGGAAAAGTAAGGCCGTATCTGTGGCTCATTGATGATTCAGGAATCTGATGGCAGCGGGGAAGAAGCCGTCCTTGTGCCGCTGACTGCTCATCTTTAGGCTCCTATACCTTTTTCCCGATGGTAGCAGAGTGAAGAGGGCATGGCCTGCGAGGTGGGGTCTTTGAGGAGAGAGGCTGATTTTTTAAGACCCTGCCTCATGTAGATGTCCTCGATGGAGTGAAGTCTGGGGCCGGTGATGTTGCAGGTCTAGTTAACAACCCTTTGGAGTGTTTTCTTGTCATGAGAGTGGGCGCCTCCATACCAGACAGTGACGTAACCAGCCAGAATGCTCCCCACGGTACACCTGTAGAAGTTTATGAGTGTTTTCAGTGATATATCAAATCTCCTCAGACATCTCACAAACTATAGCTGCTGGCAAGCCTTCTTTGTCACATCAATGTGGAGGTTCCAGGACAGATCCTCGGAGATCCAGGAATTTGAAGGTCTTGACCCTCTCTACTACTGACCCCTCGATGAGGACTGGGTCGTGTTCCCCTGACTTATTTCTGAAGTCCACAATCATCTTCTTGATTTTGCCGACGTTGAGCTCAAGGTTGTTGTCGTTACACCATTCAGTGTTTGTAGTTTAAACATTGTAATGTTCCCCAACTCTACCACTTCCACTGGCAGTCCATTCCTAGCACTCACCATCCTCATTACACACTGGGAAAGACCATCGCCTCAGGCAGCACCTTGGTCATTGTTTTTACTGGCTCACCCTCCAGATCTGTCCTGTGCATCCTTCCCTTCCCCACATTGTAACTGTCCTCGTGCTGTCAATTCGTTCCTGCAGTGTCATGCCCAGACCAGCAAGATCTCCCCCCTCCTGTGCTCTCTGCCTTGGCCAAGTAAAGCCAGTATTCCATCTGCACCCCCCCCCCCCATCGACTCGTCCTGCCTACCCTGAGGGTAGGTGGAGGTGCAGCTCTACAAAACTCTGGTTTGACCACCCTTGGAATACTGTGTTCAGTTCTGGTCACCTCAGGAAGGACGTGGAAGCTATGGAGAGGGTGCAGAGGAGATTTACCAGGATGTTGCCTGGATTGGAGAATATATCTTATGAGGCAAGGTTAGCAGAACTGGGACTTTTTACCTTTGGAGTGAAGTGGTAATTTAGTGAAGGTCTTCAAGATTATGAGAGGCATGGGTGGGGGGGCAGGAAATACCCTTTTCCCAGGGCAACAGAAGCAAACCAGAGGACATCTGTACAAAGTGAGGGGGAGGGGGTGTTTCGGGCTAAGTTTTTTACCCAGAGAGTAGTATGCGTCTGGAATGCATTGCCGGGGTTGGAAGTGGAAGCTGGTTCAATTGGGACATTTGAAAGACTCTGAGACAGGAGCACGGATTCAAGAAAAATAGAGGGTCATTGGAGTGCAGATATGGGTTAGGGAAGGTTTAGTTTGTTGAGTTGGCCAGCACAACACTGTGGCTGAAGAGCCTATACTGTGCTGAGATGTTCTATGTGGATACCACTGGTCTGCACCTCCCCCTGTTTCCTCCCTTCCCCCATGAAGCATCTTTTGCTGTTATAAATGCAATTCCATTTGCAGCTCCTGTGCACATCTGACCTGTCTCGTCTGATCTACCAGCAGCCGAGAATTCCCGGTTTACACACAACCATCGCACTGGTTTTGAGAACATGGGCACCATCTAGACAGAGGCTTTATATTGATACGAGATGTAGAACCCATATTCCAAGCTCAGTGGCCAAGGGCAGCAGGCACGTTGGAACCCCCACCTGAAGGTACCCCTCCAAGTCACGCACGCACCCCAGACTTGGAGATGTTCCTCACCATTACTGCAACTGAATGCCGCAGCTCCCTCCCCAAAGGAAGCGGCCTCAGAGAGGACCGCAGTCCGTGTTCAGCGTAGGGGTCAGCAAATGCTATTACTGCACCACCGACCCAGGTTGGAATCCACCGCTCTCTGTCTTTTCTCTCCATGTCCGCGTGGGTTGCCTCCAAATGCTCCTGTGTTCCTCCACGTTCCAATGACGTACGGGGTTAAGGTCATTGGTGTGGGCTGGAAGGGCCCGTTACCGCGTTGCGTCTTGAAATTTAAAAGAAGGGGAGTTAAGGAGGGGCAATACATACTGGTGTTGCCTGCACACCCAGATACTGAAAAATGAAGTCAGTGTGAAATCGGGGCAGCATGAATGATTGAATGTAACAGTGCTCAATGTGAATGATCCAAGCACAATATGAGTTAATTGTGCCCAGAGTTTACCTTCGTGAACAGTTTACTTCATCTGTCTTATTTGAATGATTTAGGAAAATTAATAATGTCTTGTGTGGAATTTTTATTGCTCCCAGAATACATCCAGTAAACATTAGTCCTTCCCTGTGTGAATATTTGAGGGGAAATTTAACTGTTAATTGCCCACAGTCTGAATGAGCCCATGTGAACCTCAGTTCTACACAGCTTATTAGTTAATGACAAGGTTGATGAGGTTATTGTCATACACACTGTGCAAAAGGTAAATGCTCCAAAATTCTTTCTTTCTGCAGCCAAACAGGTGTTGGAGACCATGTTTTATGAGGCAATGTTAACAGGGCTGGGGCTTTTCTCTTTGGAGAGAAGAAGGACAAGGGTTTGACTTCAAGATTATGGGAGGCATAGATAGGGTGGACAACCAGCACCTTTCACATGTCACCTGAATGTGTGGTGATACAACCAACACCAGGCTGCGCTCCCACCAGCCGACTGCAGGGGGCGACCTCTGTACCTGCAGGTAGGCCACTTAGGAGGCTGGCACCACCTGGCTGGCTGTCAATCACCGACCTGTATATAGACTCGAGCCAGCCCCTTCCGGGTCAGTCGGACACGTGGAGCCATCAAGGCAGGACAACTGGTGTGGCCAGGGTTTAAGTCGATTAAAGCCTGCAGTATAGTCTTTTCTAGTGTTTTGTATTTGCTTGCCACTCCACAGATTGTACTCGACGAAACAGCGTTCTCCGGTCCCCTCGGTGCAATCACACATACAGACAGAGCACGCACACAAGAGCTATGCAGAACAAATATACAAGTATAAAAATAAATAAATGTTGTTTAAATTTTACACTTAAATTAAATTTTAGACATTCAGCATGGGTACAAGCTCTCTCAGCCCATGAGTCCTTGCTGCCCAATTACATACTATTGACCTACAACCCTCGTACATTTTTGAAAGGTTTCCTCGGTGAGGTGATGTTGCAGCTCTACAAAACTCTGGTTCAACCACACTTGGAATATTGTGTTCAGTTCTGGTGACCTCAAGAAGGACGAGGAAGCTACGGAGAGGGTGCAGAGGAGATTCACCAGGATGTTGCCTGGATTGGAGAAGGTGTCTTATGAGGCAAGATTAATAGAGGTGGGACTTTTCTCTTTGGAAGGATGAAAGGTGGCTTAATAAAGGCCTACACAGTGGTTCTCAACATTTTTCTTTCCACTCACATACCACTTTATGCCATTAGTGCTCTGTGTTTGAAAACCTTTGTTTTAATTGTCCCTAATTGACTCATTATGTGCATGGTTTCATAACTCCAAAGGAAATGGGACAATGACAAATTTTCTCAAGCAAAATATTTCAGTAACAATTGGGTCTAGAGCAACGATTACCTTCCCACCCACATCCCACCTTAAGCAATCCTATACTAATCACAGAGCATAGGGATTACTTAAGGTGGGATGTGAGTGGGGAAAAAAAAAGTTGAGAATCACTAGAGAGGCATAGATGTGGGGTGGGGGGGGGAATAAGAAGCACCTTTTCCCGGGAGGGGGAGTGGGGGTGGGGAAACAGTAGCAAACCAGAGGACATCTGTACAAAATAGGATGAGGGAGATGTTTTGTGGAGATGTCAGGGGTAGGTTTATTTACACAAAGAGTACTGGGTGCCTGGAATGCATTACCAGAGATGGTGGTGGAGTCTGGTACAATAGGGACCCTTTTACGGAACGACACCATGTTGCAGCCAGCTGAACGAAGAAGAAAAAAGGAGGACTTGTAGCGGCAGCTATACTCCTCCTGCAACAATGCACACACAACCAGACGGGTTCAGCTCAGTGAGCAGACTAGTTTATTGCAGGCTGCTGGGCTGCACTTACACTCCCAGCCCGGACCTGGCTGAGAATCGCGCTGGAGGGTGCTCACGTCACCTGGGCGTCATGTGGTCCCCCAGCACGGGTTTCTGAGTCCCGTGCTGGAAGGAAGGGAAACCCCTGATTGCACCATTTTGGCCGGCTGCCCCGCTGCGTGGCTTACAAGTGGGGCCAGTTCGCCTGCCTTGTGGTGAGCCGCCACACAGCCCCCCCCACCCCCCCCCAGAACCGGCACCAATGTCCTTTTTTGCCGGGTGGCCTCGCTTCTTGGGCTGAGCAACAACCACGGGCTCAGTGGGATCGAGGTGCGCTGGCTTCAGCCTGTCCATGGTAAACAGCTCCCGCCTGCCGCCAATGTCCAGCGTGAACATCAAGCCAGAACGCTGTACAGCCCTGTATGGCCCCTCATACGGTCGCTGCAGAGGTGCCGCGGTTGGGCCCTGCCGAACAAAAATGTACTCCGTGGAAAGCAGTTCGCCGGAAACGTGAGATGGGTGGGTGCCATGCCTGGGCGGCAGTGGGGGTTTGAACAAGTCCAAACCTGCCTTGAGGTGAGGAAGTAGTTCATGCGGTGACCGCTGGGGATTGTGAGGTGCATTGACGAACTCACCAGGAAGTACCAGCGGCGCACTGTAGTCCAGCTCAGCTGATGACGCCTGCAGATCTTCCTTGGGAGTGGAGCGGATGCCCAGGAGCACCCAAGGCAGTTTGTCCACCCAGTCGGGGCCGGTGAGGCGGGCCATGAGCTCCGACTTAAGGTGGCAGTGCAGACGTTTGACTAGACCAGTGGTAAGCCGTGTTGTGGTGTAGCTGGATCCCCAACCTGTTGGCGAGCTGTGCCCAGAGCACAGATGTGAACTGGGCACCCCGATCGCTGGCGAGGTGACCCGGGACGCCAAACCGGGCGACCCAACCATGCAACAGTGCTCGGGAGCAGGAATCGGTGGAGGCGTCTGGCATTGGGATCACCTTGGGCCAGCGAGTGGTGCTGTCCACCACTGTAAACAGGTAACGGTTGCCCCAGGAAATGGGTAAGGGCCCGACGATGTCCATGTGAATGTGGCTGAACTATTCCCGGACGTGCTCAAACTCCTGTATGGGCACCCTGGTGTGCCTGTGTACCTTGGATGTCTGGCAATGGGTGCATGTCTGGCCCAGCCCGCGATCTGCTTCCGCAGCCCATGCCATATGAACTGTTCTACCACCATCCAAACCTGATGGACAAAGGTCATGGATGTGACGGAAGTCCTGCCTGCACCACTGCTGCGGAACCACTGGCCGCGGGGTGCCCAAGGAGATATCGCACAGGTCTCGGAACCACAGGCCTGTGATGGGGCTCTTGAAGGTCCTCATCTCCTCATCAGATTCGTGGTCCTGGGTGAGCTGGTCAAAGTTAAGGCTGGGCATCAGCGCGCAGATGGCCGGTCACGAGAGTGCATCGGAAACCATATTGTCCTTCCCTGCCTTGTGCCGAATGTCGGTGGTAAACTCCAACACAAAGGAGAGGTGACCCTGCTGGCAGGCCGACCAGGGATCCTTTGTCATTGCGAGCACCTGGGTGAAGGGTTTGTGGTCGGTGAAGATGGTAAAAGTCCTTCCCTCCAAAAAATAGCGGAAGTACATGCCCAGTAATTCGCAGTCGAAGGCATTATACTTGTGTTCCGGTGGGTGGAGCAGGTGGCTGAAGAATGCCAGCGGCTTCCAATGCCCATTCACCTGCTGTTCCAGGATGCCACTGACAGCTGTGGGAGAGGCATCGACAGAGAGTCCCATATGCAGGTCAGTGTGTGGGTGGGTGAGCATGGTGGCCTTCGCAAGGGCGTCCTTGGTGGCCTTGAATGCAGCACAGGCTTCTGGATTCCAAGTGAGCGTCTTGTGTTTGGCCGTGATGAGGGTGAATAGCATCTGCATGATGCGCACAGCTCCCAGGATGAAGTGGTTGTAAAAGTTGACCATACCCGCGAACTCCTGCAGCCCCTTGAGGCTCTCCGGGCATGGGAACTCTCTGATAGCGGCGACCTTTGCAGCAGCGGGCGTGGCTTCTTCGACCATGATGGTATGGCCCAGAAACTGCATGGACTCTTTCCCAAACTGGCACTTGGCTGGGTTGATGGTAAGGTCGAAGTCTGTCAGCCGGGAGAAAGGGCACATAGGTGGGCCTTGTGTTGCACCCGGTCCTTGCTGGCGACGAGGATGTCGTCCAAATAAATAAAGGCGAAATCTAAGTCCCTGCCCACAGAATCCATGAGGCATTGGAAGGTCTGAGCAGCGTTCTTGAGCCTGAATGGCATGTGCAGGAATTTCAACAAGCCAAAGGGGTGATGATGGCCATCTTGGATATGTCCTCAGGGTGCACCGGGATCTGGTGATATCCGCGCACCAGGTCAACCTTGGAGAAAACCCTCGCACCTTGCAGGTTAGCCGTAAAGTCTTGGATGCGAGGGATGGGGTAACGGTCAGGAACGGTTGCCTCGTTGAGCCGTTGATAGTCTCTGCAGGGACGCCAGCCACCAGAGGCTTTCGGCACCAGGTGGAGCAGCAAGGCCCACGGGGTGTCAGACTGGCGAATGATCCCCAGCTCCAACAGGTGCGAAAACTCCTCCTTCACTACCTGGAGCTTGTCGCGGGAGCCGGCGTGCCTTGGCGTGAACCGGTGGGCCCTGGGTGGGAATGTGGTGGAACACCCCATGGTGCGGCGAGAACTGTGGCTTGAGGAGTGTCGGGAACTCATCCAGGATTCACTGGAACTCATCTCTGGGCGTGCTGATTGTGGCCATCTGCGGTTGCTCCGAGCAGGAGGCGTTGAGGTGAATGGCCTGGAAGGTACAGGCGTCCACCAGGCGCCTACCTCAAATGTCCACCAGAAGCCCGTGTGCGAGGAGGAAGTTTGCACCAGGATGGCAGTTGGGAAGGACGAAACGGTGAACCTCCACGCGAAATTCCATTGGCCGATCTGGAAGTGGACTGTCTTGTCTCCATACGTCCGGATTGCCGTTGCATTGGCCGCACAGAGGGGAGGTCCACGAGGTCAGTTCCTGGACTCAACTACCGTGGCCGGGATGATGCTGATCTGGGCTCCAGTGTCCGGTAAGCACTTGCTTGATGGTCTCATATTTGTCCTCGGTGGGTGGGTGCTGAACAAGGTGCAGCACGCGTTTGGTGGTGGCCTGGTCCAGGGCAGCGACCAAGTGGTAGAATTTGGTCGAGTCGGACGAAATTTGGCAGAGGTGAAACTGGGCCTCTGCGTGGCCAAACCAGGTCTCCAGCTCCTGAACCCAGAATTCAGGCAGTTTCACAGCTATAGCGCTGATCCCAGGCTTGCTCATGATGGGTTCAAAGATGTTTGAACCAGTCAGGGTCACCAATTGTAGCGGCAGCTACTCTGCTCCTGCAATAACACACGCAAACAGACAGGTTGAGCAGACTAGTTTATTGCAGGCTGCTGGGCTGCACTTATACTCCCAGCCCAGACCTGGCTGAGGCGCTGACATCACCCGGGCATCACATGGACCCCGCTGCAAGTTTCTGAGCCCTGTGCTGGAAGGAAAGGAAACCCCCGATGGCGCCATTTTGGCCGGCTGCCCCGCTGCATGGCATACAAGCGGGGCCGGTTTGCCTGCCTTGTGGTGAGCCGCCACAGACTCACCTTTTGATGGGGAAGGCCTATAAGGCTGCTCCAGCATTGCTTTTACAGAGTGCGGTGTTGGGAGCCATCCTCTGGAGCTGAGTGATGTCGAACATACTGTTACGAGCCCAAAGGACCCCAAAACCCAGCAGCAATGGATATTCACCAAGACAAGTAGTTACTTAAGCAAAAGTTGTTTTTAATTATCTTTAAACATGAAAACAGAATCAAACTTTAACTTATCTCTATTAACCTAACTAACCCAAATTAACCCCCTTCTAATTCTAAGCGCATGTGTATGATATGTGTGTGTAAATTTAAGAAAAGTTCTTTGGTTCACAGTTCAATCTCAAGTCTCATTTTTACAAGTTCAGTGGTTGCAGGCACTCTGTGCACAGAATTTAACTTGTATAAAGTTCACCAGGCTTTGGTGCTCGAAAGGTAAATGTTTACTACTCAGGAAGGTTTTTTGGAGGTTTGCAGAGAGAGATTTGTTGTTCCAGGATTTCCACAACTGAGGGACCACCATTAGTCACCTCAATGTCTTGGTGATGAAACTTGCCCCTATCAGGGATTTACAGATTATATCCTCTTTCTTTGAGGTTATCACAGAGTTCCTTTCTGTTCCACTTATTCCAAGAGAAACATTAGACAGATAGCACTTCCAGCCATCTGCCTCTCTGGAGCTTTCTGTTTCAGTTCTAACCAGCTTCTCCTGCTTGTTTCAGCTATGACTGTCACTCTCTCTCTCAGCCAACTGCCAGAAACTCCATGTCACTCTCTCACTTGCAGACCTCCCCCACCCCCCACCTTCTCCAGCAAACAATAGGAGTTAGCCTTCTTCTCCCATCCATTGTTTAAGGTAAACAAACTTCTCAGGAGTGACCTTTCTGTGCACTTTGCAGAAAGGTCAGAAGCCTTGTAAAAATGTTCAACACAGATGACCTGTCTCCAGTCAATTCATTTGATGACATCATTTCAATTAGCAGCTACTTGTGGAATGTGCATAGCATTCTCCATAGTTTCTGTTCTTTCTTCTTCTTTCTCTGGCTTGGCTTCGCGGACGAAGATTTATGGAGGGGGTAAATGTCCACGTCAGCTGCAGGCTCGTTTGTGGCTGACAAGTCCAATGCGGGACAGGCAGACACGGTTGCAACGGTTGCAGGGGAAAATTGGTTGTTGTTGGGTTTTTCCTCCTTTGTTTTTTGTCAGTGAGGTGGGCTCTGCGGTCTTCTTCAAAGGAGGTTGCTGCCCGCCAAACTGTGAGGCGCCAAGATGCACGGTTTGAGGCGATATCAGCCCACTGGCGGTGGTCAATGTGGCAGGCACCAAGAGATTTCTTTAGGCAGTCCTTGTACCTCTTCTTTGGTGCACCTCTGTCACGGTGGCCAATGGAGAGCTCGCCATAGAACACGATCTTGGGAAGGCGATGGTCCTCCATTCTGGAGACATGACCCACCCAGCGCAGCTGGATCTTCAGCAGCGTGGACTCGATGCTGTCGGCCTCTGCCACCTCTAGTACTTCGACGTTAGGGATGAAGGCGCTCCAATGAATGTTGAGGATGGAGCGGAGACAACGCTGGTGGAAGCGTTCTAGGAGCCTTAGGTGATGCCGGTAGAGGACCCATGATTCGGAGCCGAAGAGGAGTGTGGGTATGACAACGGCGATGTATACGCTAATCTTTGTGAGGTTTTTCAGTTGGTTGTTTTTCCAGACTCTTTTGTGTAGTCTTCCAAAGGCACTATTTGCCTTGGCGAGTCTGTTGTCTATCTCGTTGTCAATCCTAGTTTCTGTAATGTAACTGAATATGAATTCTTCAGTATTTCAAATAAGATCTGTTTTAAAATGTGTATATGTATGCAACCTACTCTAAATTTACCAATTATCTCCCAAATATATATTCCATTCCAATACGTGCCAAGCAATGGCCACCTTCATTTCCCGTAATCCCCCACCCAGCTGGAACCGCTCTGGGAAATGGAGAGTGGTTCCAGCTGCTTGGAGGATTATGGATAATGAAGACGGCCATTGATCCCGCATGAAAACAAAAAGAGCCTCATCCCGCCTCTCCCTTGTCAGCCTCTTTCCAGCCCAGCTCAGTGAAGGAGCAAGGGGCACAGGGGGAACGGGAAGAGGACATTTCCGGGTGGCAGGGGGAGCCCTAACCCCACCGCCAATCACCATGGGAGTCCTGGTGGGTCGCAGGCTGACAGCATCATCACGACCTCATCAGCCAGGCCCTAAGCAGCTGCCTTCTGTGGCATTGCCTTTATGGAGTAGGAAGGAGCGACTCGCTCCACCTCTGGGACTACCCCACTGATTTTTTAAAAACTTCATTTAAGGTTTTCAAAATACATAAATACAATACATAAAAATAATCTAAACATAAACCCATCCCACCCTCCCTCCACCCTCAGCACACCCTGCAAGGGGAACCAAAAAATATATAAGTAACAAATACAGAAATAACTATATAGTATCTGAAGATATTTCCAACCCCATACATTTCAAATAGGGTGACCACATTTGAACACAAAGTGTATAATTATCAGACAAATTATGTTATCTTTTCCATACATATACAAGATCTCAACTCATTATGGCATATTTACTTCTACATCATCTTTCCAAGTAATCGCGATACATTTCCATGCCACTGCTATTGCTAAACGAACAAAAGCTATCTGAAGCTTATCCAACCCCAAACCAGTCAACGAAGCAGTGTGACCCAATGAAAAAAAATTCAGGATCTAATGGCAATTTGATCTTAAATAATTTTTCCAAAATACCCTAATTTTTTTCCCAAAATGGTTGAACACTAACACAAAGCCGAACTGAAAGCAAAAAATGTTCCAACATGTTGTCCACATCTAAAACATAAATCCGAATTAATGAATCCATATTTTTTTCAATTTCTCAGGGGTCAAATACAACTGATGCAGAAAATTATAATTAACCATACTATATCTTACATTAAGTAATTTAGTCACCCCCATCTCGACACATAATTTCCCAATCTTCCTGAGGTATATCATAAGATAAATCCCCCTCTGTTTCTAGATTGATTTAAATTTGACTTATCCATACCATCCTACAACAAAAGAGGACTCCACTGTTTGATGGAAAAAGCCTGTCCACATTGACTCTATCTGTCTCCCTCATAATTTTAAACACCTCTAGCAAATCACCCCTCAACCTTCTACACTCCAGGGAGTAAAGACCCAGCCTGTTTAACCTTTCCCTGTAACTCAAACCCTGAAACTCTGGCAACATCCTTATAAATCTTCTCTGCACTCTCTCCATTTTGTTGATACCCTTCCTAAAATTCAGCGACCAAAACTGCACACATCCCAATGGTACAATGGTAGACAGTGCAGAGGTATACAATAAATTAGATTCAAAATGTAAATAAATACAAAATATTTATATTAAATATTTACAACTACCCTTGTGCAAGAATAAAAAATTTGTATTACAAGAGTGTAAACCGACCTTTTTATGTGGTTGGAGTGGTTTACGATTCTGGTCGTAAGGGAAGGTTCAAGAGTTTAATAAATGTTAGAAATAAGCTCTTCTTGAACATGGAGGTGCAGGACCAGGCAGCAATGGGGGATGGGGGACGGGGGATATGAAAGGGGAGGGACAAGGTAGAGTGGAGAGGTGGGGAAAGAGGGAGGGGAAGGGGGCGAGAGGGTGGGATGAAAAGGGGAGAGGGGAAGCAGGGGGAGAGGGGAGGGAAATACGGAGAGGGAGGGGGAAGGATGAGGGGAGGGAGAGAGGAAAGGGAGAAAGGGTAGCAGGAAGGGGAGGGAAAAGGGGGAATGGGGAAAGGGGAGGGGCAGGGAGAGGGAGAGGGGGGAGAGGGGGGAGGGGGCGGGGAGAGGAGGGAGGGACGGAAAGTGGGAGAGGGAGGGGGCCCGACGGGACGAGGAGAGGGAGTGAGCGGGGCAAGGGGAGGTTAGGGTGTGGTGGGGAGGAAGGGGTGGGGCAGAGGGAGGGGGCTGGGTGAGGAGGGGGGCAGGGTGAGGAGATAGAGGGAGCGGGACAAGGGGAGGGAGAGGGTGGGGTGGAGAGAGGGCGGGGCGAGGAGAGGGCGGGGCGAGGGATGGGCGGGGCGCGGGGAGGGAGAGGGAGGGGCGAGGAGTGTGAGGGGGCGGGGCGAGGAGGGCGTGGCGGGGAGGGAAGGGGCGGGGCCTGTGAGCTGCCAATCAGGCGGCGGACGGGTGACGTACTGCCCTGTCGCCGCGCAGCAGCTGCGGGATGGTCGGGGCAGCGGCGCGGCGATGAGCTCCGGCCGGAGCGGACGATGCGAGTGTGGTGCTCGGCGATGAAAGGTAAGAGCGGCCCCCGGTCCCCGATGCACCACACGGCCGTTGCCCAACAGCGCCCGGGCCGCGGAGACCGGAGCGTGGATGCGCGCTGGACGCTGATGGGGCCCAGATGCCGGCGGCGGGAAGCTGAATGAGAGCGGCCCTCTGTCCATTCACTGCCCCGGGGTAGGGGCAGCCCTGTGTGTCTATTTATTACCCGGGGTAGGGGCTGCCCTGTGTGTCTATTTATTACCCGGGGTAGGGGCTGCCCTGTGTGTCTATTTATTACCCGGGGTAGGGGCTGCCCTGTGTGTCTATTTATTACCCGGGGTAGGGGCTGCCCTGTGTGTCTATTTATTACCCGGGGTAGGGGCTGCCCTGTGTGTCTATTTATTACCCGGGGTAGGGGCTGCCCTGTGTGTCTATTTATTACCCGGGGTAGGGGCTGCCCTCTGTGTCTATTTATTACCCGGGGTAGGGGCTGCCCTGTGTGTCTATTTATTACCCGGGGTAGGGGCAGCCCTGTGTGTCTATTTATTACCCGGGGTAGGGGCAGCCCTGTGTGTCTATTTATTACCCGGGGTAGGGGCTGCCCTGTGTGTCTATTTATTACCCGGGGTAGGGGCTGCCCTGTGTGTCTATTTATTACCCGGGGTAGGGGCTGCCCTCTGTGTCTATTTATTACCCGGGGTAGGGGCTGCCCTGTGTGTCTATTTATTACCCGGGGTAGGGGCAGCCCTGTGTGTCTATTTATTACCCGGGGTAGGGGCAGCCCTGTGTGTCTATTTATTACCCGGGGTAGGGGCTGCCCTGTGTGTCTATTTATTACCCGGGGTAGGGGCTGCCCTGTGTGTCTATTTATTACCCGGGGTAGGGGCTGCCCTGTGTGTCTATTTATTACCCGGGGTAGGGGCTGCCCTGTGTGTCTATTTATTACCCGGGGTAGGGGCTGCCCTGTGTGTCTATTTATTACCCGGGGTAGGGGCTGCCCTGTGTGTCTATTTATTACCCGGGGTAGGGGCTGCCCTGTGTGTCTATTTATTACCCGGGGTAGGGGCTGCCCTGTGTGTCTATTTATTACCCGGGGTAGGGGCTGCCCTGTGTGTCTATTTATTACCCGGGGTAGGGGCAGCCCTGTGTGTCTATTTATTACCCGGGGTAGGGGCAGCCCTGTGTGTCTATTTATTACCCGGGGTAGGGGCTGCCCTGTGTGTCTATTTATTACCCGGGGTAGGGGCTGCCCTGTGTGTCTATTTATTACCCGGGGTAGGGGCTGCCCTGTGTGTCTATTTATTACCCGGGGTAGGGGCTGCCCTGTGTGTCTATTTATTACCCGGGGTAGGGGCTGCCCTGTGTGTCTATTTATTACCCGGGGTAGGGGCTGCCCTGTGTGTCTATTTATTACCCGGGGTAGGGGCTGCCCTGTGTGTCTATTTATTACCCGGGGTAGGGGCTGCCCTGTGTGTCTATTTATTACCCGGGGTAGGGGCTGCCCTGTGTGTCTATTTATTACCCGGGGTAGGGGCTGCCCTGTGTGTCTATTTATTACCCGGGGAAGGGGCTGCCCTGTGTGTCTATTTATTACCCGGGGTAGGGGCAGCCCTGTGTGTCTATTTATTACCCGGGGTAGGGGCAGCCCTGTGTGTCTATTTATTACCCGGGGTAGGGGCTGCCCTGTGTGTCTATTTATTACCCGGGGTAGGGGCTGCCCTGTGTGTCTGTTTATTACCCGGGGTAGGGGCAGCCCTGTGTGTCTATTTATTACCCGGGGTAGGGGCAGCCCTGTGTGTCTATTTATTACCCGGGGTAGGGGCTGCCCTGTGTGTCTATTTATTACCCGGGGTAGGGGCAGCCCTGTGTGTCTATTTATTACCCGGGGTAGGGGCAGCCCTGTGTGTCTATTTATTACCCTTAGTAGGGGCAGCCCTGTGTGTCTATTTATTACCCGGGGTAGGGGCTGCCCTGTGTGTCTATTTATTACCCGGGGTAGGGGCTGCGCTGTGTGTCTATTTATTACCCGGGGTAGGGGCTGCCCTGTGTGTCTATTTATTACCCGGGGTAGGGGCTGCCCTGTGTGTCTATTTATTACCCGGGGTAGGGGCTGCTCTGTGTGTCTATTTATTACCCGGGGTAGGGGCAGCCCTGTGTGTCTATTTATTACCCGGGGTAGGGGCAGCCCTGTGTGTCTATTTATTACCCGGGGTAGGGGCAGCCCTGTGTGTCTATTTATTACCCGGGGTAGGGGCTGCCCTGTGTGTCTATTTATTACCCGGGGTAGGGGCAGCCCTGTGTGTCTATTTATTACCCGGGGTAGGGGCAGCCCTGTGTGTCTATTTATTACCCGGGGTAGGGGCAGCCCTGTGTGTCTATTTATTACCCTTAGTAGGGGCAGCCCTGTGTGTCTATTTATTACCCGGGGTAGGGGCTGCCCTGTGTGTCTATTTATTACCCGGGGTAGGGGCTGCCCTGTGTGTCTATTTGTTACCCGGGGTAGGGGCTGCCCTGTGTGTCTATTTATTACCCGGGGTAGGGGCTGCCCTGTGTGTCTATTTATTACCCGGGGTAGGGGCTGCCCTGTGTGTCTATTTATTACCCGGGGTAGGGGCAGCCCTGTGTGTCTATTTATTACCCTTAGTAGGGGCAGCCCTGTGTGTCTATTTATTACCCGGGGTAGGGGCTGCCCTGTGTGTCTATTTATTACCCGGGCTAGGGGCTGCCCTGTGTGTCTATTTATTACCCGGGGTAGGGGCTGCCCTGTGTGTCTATTTATTACCCGGGGTAGGGGCTGCCCTGTGTGTCTATTTATTACCCGGGGTAGGGGCTGCCCTGTGTGTCTATTTATTACCCGGGGTAGGGGCAGCCCTGTGTGTCTATTTATTACCCGGGGTAGGGGCAGCCCTGTGTGTCTATTTATTACCCTTAGTAGGGGCAGCCCTGTGTGTCTATTTATTACCCGGGGTGGGGGCTGCCCTGTGTGTCTATTTATTACCCGCGGTAGGGGCTGCCCTGTGTGTCTATTTATTACCCGGGGTAGGGGCTGCCCTGTGTGTCTATTTATTACCCGGGGTAGGGGCTGCCCTGTGTGTCTATTTATTACCCGGGGTAGGGGCTGCCCTGTGTGTCTATTTATTACCCGGGGTAGGGGCAGCCCTGTGTGTCTATTTATTACCCTTAGTAGGGGCAGCCCTGTGTGTCTATTTATTACCCGGGGTAGGGGCTGCCCTGTGTGTCTATTTATTACCCGGGGTAGGGGCTGCCCTGTGTGTCTATTTATTACCCGGGGTAGGGGCTGCCCTGTGTGTCTATTTATTACCCGGGGTAGGGGCTGCCCTGTGTGTCTATTTATTACCCGGGGTAGGGGCTGCCCTGTGTGTCTATTTATTACCCGGGGTAGGGGCAGCCCTGTGTGTCTATTTATTACCCGGGGTAGGGGCAGCCCTGTGTGTCTATTTATTACCCTTAGTAGGGGCAGCCCTGTGTGTCTATTTATTACCCGGGGTAGGGGCTGCCCTGTGTGTCTATTTATTACCCGGGGTAGGGGCTGCCCTGTGTGTCTATTTATTACCCGGGGTAGGGGCTGCCCTGTGTGTCTATTTATTACCCGGGGTAGGGGCTGCCCTGTGTGTCTATTTATTACCCGGGGTAGGGGCTGCCCTGTGTGTCTATTTATTACCCGGGGTAGGGGCAGCCCTGTGTGTCTATTTATTACCCGGTGTAGGGGCAGCCCTGTGTGTCTATTTATTACCCTTAGTAGGGGCAGCCCTGTGTGTCTATTTATTACCCGGGGTAGGGGCTGCCCTGTGTGTCTATTTATTACCCGGGGTAGGGGCAGCCCTGTGTGTCTATTTATTACCCGGGGTAGGGGCAGCCCTGTGTGTCTATTTATTACCCTTAGTAGGGGCAGCCCTGTGTGTCTATTTATTACCCGGGGTAGGGGCTGCCCTGTGTGTCTATTTATTACCCGGGGTAGGGGCTGCCCTGTGCGTCTATTTATTACCCGGGGTAGGGGCTGCCCTGTGTGTCTATTTATTACCCGGGGTAGGGGCAGCCCTGTGTGTCTATTTATTACCCTTAGTAGGGGCAGCCCTGTGTGTCTATTTATTACCCGGGGTAGGGGCTGCCCTGTGTGTCTATTTATTACCCGGGGTAGGGGCTGCCCTGTGTGTCTATTTATTACCCGGGGTAGGGGCTGCCCTGTGTGTCTATTTATTACCCGGGGTAGGGGCTGCCCTGTGTGTCTATTTATTACCCGGGGTAGGGGCTGCCCTGTGTGTCTATTTATTACCCGGGGTAGGGGCAGCCCTGTGTGTCTATTTATTACCCGGGGTAGGGGCAGCCCTGTGTGTCTATTTATTACCCTTAGTAGGGGCAGCCCTGTGTGTCTATTTATTACCCGGGGTAGGGGCTGCCCTGTGTGTCTATTTATTACCCGGGGTAGGGGCTGCCCTGTGTGTCTATTTATTACCCGGGGTAGGGGCTGCCCTGTGTGTCTATTTATTACCCGGGGTAGGGGCTGCCCTGTGTGTCTATTTATTACCCGGGGTAGGGGCTGCCCTGTGTGTCTATTTGTTACCCGGGGTAGGGGCAGCCCTGTGTGTCTATTTATTACCCTTAGTAGGGGCAGCCCTGTGTGTCTATTTATTACCCGGGGTAGGGGCTGCCCTGTGTGTCTATTTATTTCCCGGGGTAGGGGCTGCCCTGTGTGTCTATTTATTACCCGGGGTAGGGGCTGCCCTGTGTGTCTATTTATTACCCGGGGTAGGGGCTGCCCTGTGTGTCTATTTATTACCCGGGGTAGGGGCTGCCCTGTGTGTCTATTTATTACCCGGGGTAGGGGCTGGCCTGTGTGTCTATTTATTACCCGGGGTAGGGGCTGCCCTGTGTGTCTATTTATTACCCGGGGAAGGGGCTGCCCTGTGTGTCTATTTATTACCCGGGGTAGGGGCTGCCCTGTGTGTCTATTTATTACCCGGGGTAGGGGCTGCCCTGTGTGTCTATTTATTACCCGGGGAAGGGGCTGCCCTGTGTGTCTATTTATTACCCGGGGTAGGGGCTGCCCTGTGTGTCTATTTATTACCCGGGGTAGGGGCTGCCCTGTGTGTCTATTTATTACCCGGGGTAGGGGCTGCCCTGTGTGTCTATTTATTACCCGGGGTAGGGGCTGCCCTGTGTGTCTATTTATTACCCGGGGTAGGGGCTGCCCTGTGTGTCTATTTATTACCCGGGGAAGGGGCTGCCCTGTGTGTCTATTTATTACCCGGGGTAGGGGCTGCCCTGTGTGTCTATTTATTACCCGGGGTAGGGGCTGCCCTGTGTGTCTATTTATTTCCCGGGGTAGGGGCTGCCCTGTGTGTCTATTTATTACCTGGGGTAGGGGCTGCCCTGTGTGTCTATTTATTACCCGGGGTAGGGGCTGCCCTGTGTGTCTATTTATTACCCGGGGTAGGGGCTGCCCTGTGTGTCTATTTATTACCCGGGGAAGGGGCTGCCCTGTGTGTCTATTTATTACCCGGGGTAGGGGCTGCCCTGTGTGTCTATTTATTACCCGGGGTAGGGGCTGCCCTGTGTGTCTATTTATTACCCGGGGTAGGGGCTGCCCTGTGTGTCTATTTATTACCCGGGGTAGGGGCTGCCCTGTGTGTCTATTTATTACCCGGGGTAGGGGCTGCCCTGTGTGTCTATTTATTACCCGGGGTAGGGGCTGCCCTGTGTGTCTATTTATTACCCGGGGTTGGGGCAGCCCTGTGTGTCTATTTATTACCCGGGGTAGGGGCTGCCCTGTGTGTCTATTTATTACCCGGGGTAGGGGCTGCCCTGTGTGTCTATTTATTACCCGGGGTAGGGGCTGCCCTGTGTGTCTATTTATTACCCGGGGTAGGGGCTGCCCTGTGTGTCTATTTATTACCCGGGGTAGGGGCTGCCCTGTGTGTCTATTTATTACCCAGGGTAGGGGCTGCCCTGTGTGTCTATTTATTACCCGGGGTAGGGGCTGCCCTGTGTGTCTATTAATTACCCGGGGAAGGGGCTGCCCTGTGTGTCTATTTATTACCCGGGGTAGGGGCTGCCCTGTGTGTCTATTTATTACCCGGGGTAGGGGCTGCCCTGTGTGTCTATTTATTACCCGGGGAAGGGGCTGCCCTGTGTGTCTATTTATTACCCGGGGTAGGGGCTGCCCTGTGTGTCTATTTATTACCCGGGGTAGGGGCTGCCCTGTGTGTCTTATTTATTACCCGGGGTAGTGGCTGCCCTGTGTGTCTATTTATTACCCGGGGTAGGGGCTGCCCTGTGTGTCTATTTATTACCCGGGGTAGGGGCTGCCCTGTGTGTCTATTTATTACCCGGGGAAGGGGCTGCCCTGTGTGTCTATTTATTACCCGGGGTAGGGGCTGCCCTGTGTGTCTATTTATTACCCGGGGTAGGGGCTGCCCTGTGTGTCTATTTATTACCCGGGGTAGGGGCTGCCCTGTGTGTCTATTTATTACCCGGGGTAGGGGCTGCCCTGTGTGTCTATTTATTACCCGGGGTAGGGGCTGCCCTGTGTGTCTATTTATTACCCGGGGTAGGGGCTGCCCTGTGTGTCTATTTATTACCCGGGGAAGGGGCTGCCCTGTGTGTCTATTTATTACCCGGGGTAGGGGCTGCCCTGTGTGTCTATTTATTACCCGGGGTAGGGGCTGCCCTGTGTGTCTATTTATTACCCGGGGAAGGGGCTGCCCTGTGTGTCTATTTATTACCCAGGGTAGGGGCTGCCCTGTGTGTCTATTTATTACCCGGGGTAGGGGCTGCCTGTGTGTCTATTTATTACCCGGGGTAGGGGCTGCCCTGTGTGTCTATTTATTACCCGGGGTAGGGGCTGCCCTGTGTGTCTATTTATTACCCGGGGTAGGGGCTGCCCTGTGTGTCTATTTATTACCCGGGGAAGGGGCTGCCTGTGTGTCTATTTATTACCCGGGGTAGGGGCTGCCCTGTGTGTCTATTTATTACCCGGGGTAGGGGCTGCCCTGTGTGTCTATTTATTACCCGGGGTAGGGGCAGCCCTGTGTGTCTATTTATTACCCGGGGTAGGGGCTGCCCTGTGTGTCTATTTATTACCCGGGGTAGGGGCAGCCCTGTGTGTCTATTTATTACCCGGGGTAGGGGCAGCCCTGTGTGTCTATTTATTACCCGGGGTAGGGGCTGCCCTGTGTGTCTATTTATTACCCGGGGTAGGGGCTGCCCTGTGTGTCTATTTATTACCCGGGGTAGGGGCAGCCCTGTGTGTCTATTTATTACCCGGGGTAGGGGCTGCCCTGTGTGTCTATTTATTACCCGGGGTAGGGGCAGCCCTGTGTGTCTATTTATTACCCGGGGTAGGGGCAGCCCTGTGTGTCTATTTATTACCCGGGGTAGGGGCAGCCCTGTGTGTCTATTTATTACCCTTAGTAGGGGCAGCCCTGTGTGTCTATTTATTACCCGGGGTAGGGGCTGCCCTGTGTGTCTATTTATTACCCGGGGTAGGGGCTGCCCTGTGTGTCTATTTATTTCCCGGGGTAGGGGGCTGCCCTGTGTGTCTATTTATTACCCGGGGTAGGGGCTGCCCTGTGTGTCTATTTATTACCCGGGGTAGGGGCTGCCCTCTGTGTCTATTTATTACCCGGGGTAGGGGCTGCCCTGTGTGTCTATTTATTACCCGGGGTAGGGGCTGCCCTGTGTGTCTATTTATTACCCGGGGTAGGGGCTGCCCTGTGTGTCTATTTATTACCCGGGGTAGGGGCTGCCCTGTGTGTCTATTTATTACCCGGGGTAGGGGCTGCCCTGTGTGTCTATTTATTACCCGGGGTAGGGGCTGCCCTGTGTGTCTATTTATTACCCGGGAAGGGGCTGCCCTGTGTGTCTATTTATTACCCGGGGTAGGGGCAGCCCTGTGTGTCTATTTATTACCCGGGGTAGGGGCAGCCCTGTGTGTCTATTTATTACCCGGGGTAGGGGCTGCCCTGTGTGTCTATTTATTACCCGGGGTAGGGGCTGCCCTGTGTGTCTGTTTATTACCCGGGGTAGGGGCAGCCCTGTGTGTCTATTTATTACCCGGGGTAGGGGCAGCCCTGTGTGTCTATTTATTACCCGGGGTAGGGGCTGCCCTGTGTGTCTATTTATTACCCGGGGTAGGGGCAGCCCTGTGTGTCTATTTATTACCCGGGGTAGGGGCAGCCCTGTGTGTCTATTTATTACCCTTAGTAGGGCAGCCCTGTGTGTCTATTTATTACCCGGGGTAGGGGCTGCCCTGTGTGTCTATTTATTACCCGGGGTAGGGGCTGCGCTGTGTGTCTATTTATTACCCGGGGTAGGGGCTGCCCTGTGTGTCTATTTATTACCCGGGGTAGGGGCTGCCCTGTGTGTCTATTTATTACCCGGGGTAGGGGCTGCCCTGTGTGTCTATTTATTACCCGGGGTAGGGGCAGCCCTGTGTGTCTATTTATTACCCGGGGTAGGGGCAGCCCTGTGTGTCTATTTATTACCCGGGGTAGGGGCAGCCCTGTGTGTCTATTTATTACCCGGGGTAGGGGCTGCCCTGTGTGTCTATTTATTACCCGGGGTAGGGGCAGCCCTGTGTGTCTATTTATTACCCGGGGTAGGGGCAGCCCTGTGTGTCTATTTATTACCCGGGGTAGGGGCAGCCCTGTGTGTCTATTTATTACCCTTAGTAGGGGCAGCCCTGTGTGTCTATTTATTACCCGGGGTAGGGGCTGCCCTGTGTGTCTATTTATTACCCGGGGTAGGGGCTGCCCTGTGTGTCTATTTATTA